>NW_017731422.1:1437839-1539191 GCF_001890085.2 Hipposideros armiger
TAATGGATCAGGATAACATCAATAAAGAAAGAGTTTTACTCTTTTTTAATTGAAAATCATTACAAAACACCATTATTCAACTGCCCATGAGGAATCTCTCTCTCTCTCTCTCTCTCTCTCTCTCTCTCTCTCTCTCTCTCTCTCTCTCTCTCTCTGTCACACAAATTCTAAAAAATGTACAAGTTTATAGAGCGTATTACCTTACCAGAGCAAAAAAAGAAAACCTGAAAGTAATAACAGAGGTTAAACAAATAAAATCCTAATGGATTGAAAATTTAAAAAGAAAAAACAAACCATAGAAACAACTAATGAACCAATAACAAAAAAATAAAGATTACTACCACAATTTAGATGATAACAGCAATGAGAAAGTCCATATAAAATTTAATAAGTATGGACAAAGCTTTATTAAAAAAAGGTAGCTTTTTAGCTTTTAAGCCTTTTATTATTAAATTGGGAAAAATGAAAATAAACTACACATTCAACTAAAATTAGAAATTTTACATCAAAATAAGCACAAAACAGGAAAAATGAAAATATAAAAATAAATGCATAAAGTTAGAAAATAGTCAACAAAGATAGCTGTTAAGTATTAGCAGTAAGTATGGAGATAGCATTATAGACTGGAGAAATCAACTCTCATAATTTTATAGTAATATATTTGTAATTCTTGATAGAATGGCTGTTTTTCTAAGAAAATGTAAATGACTAGTAGAAATCCTGGATAGAACAGTAACCTTGGAAGAAATGCTAAAGAATTGTATCCTCGAAGTCTCCGAATCCAAACCAGTTTATGGGAGAACTCTTTTAAGCATTTATAAAACAACTATCATGTTATATAAACTATCTCAGAGCATAGAAAAAAAAAAAGGAAAACTCATTAAATTTTACAATGTATAATATAACCTTACTTATGAATATGGATGCAAAAATCTTAAAATTTTAGCAATTTTAATTTAGCAGTATATATAATGAGTGAAGTACCAAGACCAAATAGAATTTTTTTCATGCGTTCAAGTATGCTTCAATATTAGAAAATACATTATTATGATATACCAAATAACTAGGTCACAGGAGAATATCCATATGATTGCTTTAGTCAATGATTAAAAGACATTTGACAAAATTCACTTCCTATATTTTTTAGAAATTCACAATAAATTAGAAACAGAAAACTACCTCCATTTTGTAATAAAGAATATCTCAGTCAAATGAATAAGAAAACCTACCGAAGATGTTAGCAAGTACACTGTGTGGGTTAGGGAAGTGGTGTATTTTCAAATAGAGTTGTGAAATCCTAAATTACGAAGTTTAAGAGGTTTCTTTTAGGACTTTTCAAAGGCTTTTGTATGCAAATATATATCGTAAATTTTTCAAGAGAGAAAATAGAATCTTAAAATTTTCTGCAAGCATACTCAGAGCCCATCTTGGAGGGGGAAAAAATCACAAAGGAAATGATTAAATTTGATCTCATAAAAATTATATAGTTTCTGTATATAAATGAAAGAAAGACAAAAGGCAAACTAATGTAAAAACATCACAATATTAATATTTATTTATATAGACCTTTTAGTCAATAACAAAATAACATTTCAGTAGAAAAATTGGAAAAGAATATTAATGGACAAATCACAGAAGAAATAAAAAAACAAATGTGGAAAATATCTGCTTATCTGTAATGAACCAGTGCATTTTTGTTTTAAAAATGGTAAAAAGGAAGGTGGGATTGGATACATATAACAATTGGTAGAAATGAAGATCAATAAAAACCAGAAACTATTTTAAAATGTCAGAAGCATTAAAGGCATTCTTATATTTCAACCCAGTAAACTTACATTTAGCCATTTTTATTTTTTTTTAAAAGATTTTATTGGAGAATTGGGGAAGGGAACAGTGTTGGGGAATTGGGGAAGGGGAACATTATGTTTTTCCAGGACCCATCAGCTCCAAGTCAAGTTGTAGTCTTTCAATCTTAGTTGTGGAGCGCGCAAGCTCAGCTCCAAGTCAGTCCCCACTTTAAATCTAGTTGGGGGCAGTGGGGNGGGGGGGGGGGGCAGGGGGTGCAGCCCATCATCTCATGTGGGAGTCAAACCGGCAACCTTGTTGTTAGGAGCACATCCTCTCACCAGCTGCACCATCTGGCCGCCTGTTGGCAGCTCAGCTGCAGCTTAGCTCAGGCGCAGCTCACTGGCCCATGTGGGAATTGAACCGGCAACCCTGTTGCTCAGAGCTTCTGCTGTAACCAACTGCATCACCAGGCAGGCCCTAGTCATTTTTCTTTAGGATTTAATCAGAAATTTTGATCATATGCACATTTATATAAACAAGGCTGTTCATCACATTGTTATTTATTTTTTTTAAGATTTTTATTGGGGAATTTGGGGAGGGGAACAGAGAAGTTGCTGTCCTTTTTTTCTTCAGTCTAATTGTAGAGGATGTCGCTTCACTGGCCCATGTTGGTATTATCATTGTACTCTTCCCAGGTGAGGCAGATCGGTCGCCGGCCATTGGACAACCGCTCACGGCGGCTCACAGCAGCTCACGAAAGCTCATGCCTGCTGCTGGCCAGTTCCACTGCAGCCTACGCTATTGCTGGCGACTCACGGCAGCCCAGCTCCAAGCCGAGCTGTTGTTCACCATCTTAGTTGTGTAGAGGGCGCAGTGTCTCTGGCCCTCATGTGGGATCTGAACTGGGGCCCTGCTGCTCAGAGCTGGCATCCCAAGCCAACTCCTAACGAATGTGCCACTTGGCCTGCCCCACAATGTTATTTGTAACAGTGGAAACAGGGCAAGAGAACCCTAGCTACCAATGAGAAGGGAATGTATATGTTCCTACACGTAGAAATTTAGACTGGAAGGAAATTTACCAACTTGTTAACGAGCAGTACTTGTCATTAAATGATGAGATTACAAGTGACTTGAGTATGTAAATTTATGCTCTTGATTTTGCATATTTATTTATCATTTATGTTATGTTTCTCTTAATCCTCAGTTGATTTCCTTTATTCAAGTATCTTTTTTTAGTTCTTTTTTTTTAATTTTTTATTTTTAATTTATTTTCCAATTAAAGTTGATGTACAATTTTATATTAGTTTCAGGTGTACAACATAGTGATTAGACATTTATATACCTTACAAAGTCAACAGTTTCCTTTTCCATTTTATTCTCTTTTTTTTTCTATCAAAAGCATTTAGTTTATATGTACTGCTGCAGGATATGCTTTATGAAGCAAATTAAATAGGCTCACATTATATAATTAAGAAGTAGGAGAATATAACCCTGCAGTGTCATACAGACTCTATTCAGAGCTGTAATAATGATGTAAGAAGTTTAAAATAGTTAACATTTTTATATGATGCTTTTGATTGCAGTGAACAAAAAACCCGTTTCAAATTGAATTAAACAGTTAGGGAAACGCGCAAATTTAGGTACACAACCAGAAGTAGATTTGGCTTCACCCAGGGTTTGATGTTGAGATTCATGATATGTCATTGGATTTGTAGCTCCATTTTCCTATAATTCTCTTTTTCCTGCCCTTTTTTGTTTTTGTTGGCCTGATCTTTAGACTGACTAACCTTATAGGAGCCTCAGGGCTATAGAAGTCCCAGGTCCTGACAGAGAGAAGAATGCATCTGTCCCAAGATTTACTCTGAAAATGCTTAGGTCACAAGATCTCCTGTAACCCTTACCCGGCACAGAAGCTAGTCAGATGTCACGTTCTGATTGGCTTAGCCTGAATCATTTGCTCCATCCCTAAAGCTGAGGATGCAGTCAGCTACCGTCTCACAAAACCATGGATTCCTGGAGCTTTAGGAAGACAGAATGGATGCTAGAAAGTGTCCGTAAGTGTAAAGGACCTCTCTACATCATATCAGGAAGAGTTAATAGAGCAGTGCATTGTAACCTTGACTCTGCTCAGAGATCTAGGAAATTTTCCCTAAGTGGCAGTATGGTAGAATGAGTGCAGATCATTTTCTTTGGATTCTGGCAATTATCCTTCCATCCTTCCACTCTGTAATTCATTCAGCATTTACTTACTAAGAGTCTTTGTAAGTTAGTCACTATACTAAGTAATGAGATTATGACTACAAAAAAAACAAAAAACAAAATATGGTTTCTGCCTTCACAGTCTATAGTAATAATTGGCACATCATAAGACAACTAAATACTCTGGTAAGGGAACTATAGGCTCAATAAATGATTATTGTTCTGCTTCTTATCCCTATATTTGGTCTTGAATTTTTATCCTCTCTAGATTTTTGGTTGTGTGATAGAGCCATATATTTTCTGTCTCACTCAAAACATTATTTGAAGTTTAGTTTGTTCTGAAGTAAAGCACATTACTTCTTTTTTTAGCTTGAATACAGTTTTAATCCTCTATTTTTTATTAAATGTATTGGGGTGACATTGGTTAATAAAATTATACAGGTTTTAAGTATACAACTCCATAATACATCATCTGTATATTGAATTGAGTTTTCACCACCCCAAATCAGTTCCCCTTCCATCACCATATATTTGACTCCCCCGCTTTACACTTTCCTAGCTCCCCCCTCCCCCCTTACCATCTGGTAACCACTAAACTTCTTTAAGAAATTTTTATGATAAACTTCAAGGCCATAGAATTAGCTTCAATGTGGCTTGCTGAAGAGAGCGTAAAATAGAATAGAATTAGGGTACATTTTTAAAACATGAAACAACGTAATCTGTCAGGGTTAGTTTCTGAAAGAGATTAATCAGGAGAACACATTACTATGTCTTTTTTTTATTCTGAAGGTGATTTTTGTTCAGATAATTTAAAAATACTCTGAAATCGTTCTTTAGGGAATATTAGTGGAAATCTCTCCAGAAAACCTTTGGTATTTCTATGTACCCAGAGCAGAATTAATGTAATTTAGTGTACGTTTTTTTGGCCTAGAAATTGCAGAACAGGGAATATTACATGACTTTCAGAGAACCCAAGGGTAGGTGGAATGTGCAGCTCTGAAACTGCTTTCCATTTGTAACTGTATACACTCTTAATCAAATTACTTTTTATCCACACCTGTAGCTGTCTTCTGAATATATAATGGGAAATATATATAAATATATATACATATATATTTGTTGCTGTAAAACCTTATCTAAACTTGGGCAAAGTATCTTCTGGAAAAGATATTTTTCAATTAATGACATGAAAAGTAAGTTACAGCTCTTACAAAACCAGAGCATTCCCAGGTCCTTACCATTCCGTAGCCTCATACGTCAGATGTGGTAGATGGTTCTCAAGGGATTCTTTTAGGCTTTTCTTAACCATCTGAACTAAGGGCTCTAACTGAGGGTAGAGTCAGACTCCTGCTATGATTAGAGTGCCTCCGATACTGGGTGTGAAACTAGAATTGGTTTGAATTTTTGGTGGTTATTATTTTTTTTTTAATAATTCTCTGACATCACAGCATATTTAATCTGTTTGGTTACGCTTTGCTACAGAAAAATTTAGAGCAAGATGAATCAAATAACTACCATCTTTATAATAAAAATTTTAGTATCACTTCTGTTTTGTCTTCGACCCTTAGACCTATTTTGAATTGTTTACTGTTATCTCTGGTTGAAATTTAAATGATTTCTTTCCCTTGCCCTTTCATTCATCTCTTGGGTAGCAAAATACGTGGTGACAGCATTGAAACAGTACTCATAGTAATCATATTTTCCCTAACCCAAATCAGGACTTATGATTGGATGTCCACAAGTATCTTTTGTTATGGGGAAAGAATATCTTAAATCAGAGCTTGGTAGTACAATAGAGGAACAATGATTGCCATTCATTTCCACCTTGCTCACACTAAGGAGTTTCGACTCTGTTAAAGCAGAGAATCATTTCTTGGGGTAAAGATACACATGGGCACTATAAACTAAACATTTGTGTCTACCCGTGGTAATGCTTGTGTGCAGGCCTTACTGGGCGGCTGTGTTTAGTCTGCATAAATAGATATTTGACTAACACATCTGATTATACTGTTCAATTAAGTTTTTTTATAGAATCAGTATTTT
Source organism: Hipposideros armiger (assembly GCF_001890085.2). NCBI lineage: Eukaryota > Metazoa > Chordata > Mammalia > Chiroptera > Hipposideridae > Hipposideros > Hipposideros armiger. Next base: position 1,443,870 of record NW_017731422.1, read on the forward strand.
CTTTCTCAAATAATTTCAATTTGTTCTTTTTAAAATGAAATCCTTCTCTTTAAAACGATACATTTCAGGGGTCTTCTTAGAGATCAGTGCACCAACTTGTTTATAAAACACCTTGGCAGAGAAGAGTTTTAAAATATCATCGAATTTAAGTACACCACAGGATTTACCACTAATTTACATTTAATGTTTATAGTTCTCAAATTGTGGTGGTTGTAATAACCAAAATATTTTTGCCCCGAATGTTATGTGGATTATATTTCCCTGTTCTTTCTTCTTCACCCACGTTCCCCACAGTAGGTGGGCAGATTGTTGTTACATAGTCTGGCTTTTATTTATCTTTATTGGTTTAATCTCAACAAGTTCGTACTTCTAAATATGAAAATAAATGTATTCTGTGGCAAGATTTTTGTCTTTGTAATGCTGTGGTGTATTTAGTGGAATTAACAGATCATTGCTTATTTGGTATAGATCATTTCCCCCTGTTGCTTTATTTGCATCCATGCTACCAGCTACCTTTACTTCAGTTCTTATTGTTGCCACCACTTTATGGTAAATCATGCATAGCAAGCTGTTTAATACAATTAGACTTATTCCTAGATCATTGTATTTTTCATTTAGAAATAATATTCTAGATTAAGTTCTAATTACTTAGCAATCAGTGAATCCATTGCATTTAGATGTCTTTTGAGAAGTGTCCTTTTCAAAAGCATCGGTCCAAAAAGCAGATTTTGGCTTCTGCTTTTCGTGACTCTCCATTTCCTGCAGAAGAGTCTCAACTCCTTAGCATGGCATTAACACACCTTTTATAATCTGACCCCAACCAGCTTTTTCATCCTTACCTTCCACCACTCCTGCTCCCCCTCTTCTCCCACATTTCCTCCAAAAACTTGCACGTGCACACTGCTAAAGGGACCCAGCCCCTCTTGCTTTTTATTTCCCTAACTAGACATTCACTTTTCTTCCTTCCTCTGAGCCTTCTCCATCTGGCAACATCTGAGTTCACATGTTTTAGTATGTGATAGATTGATTATAACTAGTTGTGTTTGCTTAGTTTAACTTAACTAAATAAGCTCCTGAGAGCATGGACTTATTTTACTTCCATAGCTTCTGTACCAAGTACCGTCCCTCGAACATTATAAACTTTCAAGTATTTGTCCAAATAAAGTGAATAAAATAGGTGTAATTTTATAGCTGATATATATGAATACTGTTAATCTGCCCTTTGGATGATTTGAATTTTTTTTCTTTTGCTTAAAGAATGCAGTTTGCAGGTATATTAAATCAGTTGTTCCTTCTGACTCATGGAATTGCAAAAAGGACGTTGTAATTAGTTATGTGCCTTAGTTATGTGCCTTTATGAACTTTTGTGTCAGGAGATTTTCAACAAGTCTCCTACAGGTGCTTTCCACTTGCTAATGGTTTTCATTGCTTGAATAGCTTCCTGTTCAAATTATAGTAGTGGCTTTTCCACAGCTCTAGCTATAGAAGTTCTCCTAACCACACTACTTCAATATTGACGTGCACTGTCCCAAATTTGTCTACAGGATGATACTAAGCATCAATTCCAGTTTCAAATAGCAGATTTTTTTTTTCAAATGGACCAATACCATCTGTGACTGTTGGTTCATTCTCTTTAGTTGCCAATTCAGAACATTTGGTAATATTATATACTTTTTCTTGTGTATTTGCTATTATAATGTTTTATAATTTAGCATCTTCAAGTAACATACTTATTCACTTCCCTGATCCATTATTACCTCTTCTGGACAATTCTGTTATTGGCTGATTTATACTTTGAAAATAGCTTGAATTTGCAGGTGCGTTAAATTACTGTTGAATTTTGGCATGGGAATTTTACATCTTCATTCATTCTGCTTCATACAATTGACAACTGTTGTTTCATTCAGTCCTGCTAACGTTAAGGAATAATTTACCAACAAATTACCAGATTCAAAAAAGTTACTTTTGTATTTATCTGCCTCCTGTACCATATTCAAAGGCAAATTACACTCATCATTGTTACCATCACTATTACGGCTTTTATATTCATTTACAAAGGACAGTGTTTTGCTATACTGCCACAATTAGTATCATCCATGTACTAAACTTTTTAAGTGTGATGTTTAATTTTTAAAATAACTTAAGTAATGGGTACTAACAATTTGGACATTTTATCTTTTTCTTTCAAAGTGTTTATTAATTAAGTCTTACTTTTAAATGCCCTACTTTTAAAAGCCCTTAAAGAAAAGACATCTATTTCTTGTAGTTATTCTGCACCTTAAATGGAAAACAGTCAATAATGGTTTATTGACCTGCTCTCAGAAACATAGAAGCTGTAACACAGAAGTGACCACGTTTGGGAAAACACACTATAGAAAAATTCAAAATCACTGTGGTAATTGTTTTTATTTTGGGGGAAAAAAATGCCTTATTATGTAAAAGTTCTACCAGAGCTTTTAAATGATTTAAAATTAGTCTTTATTTACCAAAATTCAGTACATACACAAATATCCCCCAAAATACTACTGAGTCATCTCAGACTCATCACCTCTTCTACTAGTGTGTCATGGAATTATTTTAAATCTTATTTCATCCACTGTTGTGAGATTTGGGTACTTTCATATAGTGTAATGACTATAGGCCAGCTGATTATATTCAGAAGTGGTTCAACAGGTTCAGCAAAAAAATTTATAAATCATTTATAATACATTTTAATAATGTTGAGTCTCATCCCCCACCCTGACCCCTAGAAACCAAACCAAAGCTAGGGGAGAAAATAACATTTTATTTAAGCTAGAAAATGTGTTTTGTTTCAGTTGTACCAAGAATTATTCAGTGTTTAGTTGGGTCTGGAGAAATAAACTGTGTTGTATATTAGTGGAAACATAACTTGCTATAGCTTTCTGGAGAGAAGTGTGGCAATAACTTTCAAACACAATTTTTAAAAAAATCTTTGTCTTTTGATTCAGAAATTGCATTTCTAAGTACTATCCTAAGGAGATAATTGAACAAAAGACAGTTTTTAAAAATTAAATGTGTTCATTTTTCAATAGCAAAATTTTTAACCATGGAAATATTTGAGTTGTAAAGTTTCTTCTTAGCATAGATTTTGATACATAGGTTTGATACACAGCCCATAGGTTTCAGAAATATGTTAACACTTCTATTATTTAAGTACTATTTTGTAAATATTCTTTATTGCAATTTTATTTTCCCTTTGGCCTAATTTATATAGGAGAATATTTAAAATATACAGATATATATTTTTTCCATGTGGTTCAATGCTTTGTTTCTGCCTCTATTAGGTGTTTTAGCTGCTTTATTGCATTGTAGTCAGATTGTTAGACATTTTTAGCATTAGGAATTCAGTAGAATTTACTTAGTGTTTCAATATGTGGTGACTTTTGTTTAAATGACTCATGGACAGGGTAGGGAGATTTTTATATGTGTATTAGATCATCATTAATAGTATTCACTTCCTTTTTATCATTAGTCTATAAATGTTTTCTTGATTACAGACCCTCATCAGTAAAAATTTGGGAGCTCACACTTACACCTGCCCTAACAAAATCCCAATTCTTTGCTTATTTCGATAGCTACATTATGCCTGTTCCCCAGCAACAGAACATGACTAGAGAAAAACGCAATCAAGCTGACAAGTCTCACATCAGATTTATAACTAAGAACCTCAAATAGCCCTTCGTGTTGCCCAGCCATCTTAGAGCATCACTCGTGCACCCATTCTCCCACTGACCTTGATAATCATTTAAACCCCCTTTCTCATCAGACCTCTGGTACTTCTCTTATCGCTCAGCTGACGTCTTGCTTCCTGTGTCACTGAGAAGAGAGAAGCAATCAGAAGAGGACTTCCACAAGTTCGTGCCACTGCTATAATCCCCCTGCAAAATTTCCCCTGCCTTACAACAAAAACACTTCGGCTCCATCTTTCTGCTCTCCTTCAGAGCAGAGCTTCTCAGAAGAGACTGCATTTGCTGACCTCCCATTCTCTTCAGAACCCACCCGAATCACATTTTCATCCCTCTCACTTTATAGAAATTTCTCTTGTTAAGGGCACATGCATTGGTCAGCTCCCCATCTTCCTCCAGATACCAGCTCTCTGCAGCTCTAACTGACAAGCACATCGCAGACTTTTTCAAGCACTGTTCTCTCATTTCCCTCAGAACTCTGTTCAGCTATCACAATCATCAGAGAGACCTGCCCCAACGATGCAATAAAAGGGTGCTGTGGGCTGAATTGTGTCCCCTTCATGAATATGTATGTTGAAGCCCTAACCTCTAATGTCTTTGTGTTTGAAGATGGGGCCTTTGGGAGATATGTGTGTTTAGATGAGGTCATGAAGGTCAGGCCCTCATGATGCGGTTAGTGCTCTTATAAGACGAGAGAGCCACTGGAGATCTCTCTGCCATATGAGGACACAATTAGAAGGCAGCTAGCCGTCTGCAAGCCAGGAAGAAAGCCCTCACCAGAACCTGAACTTGGAGTTACAGCCTCCAGAACTGTGAGAAATAAATTTCTGTTGTTGACGCCACCCAGTCTATGGTATCTTGTTATGGCAATCTGAACAGACTAAGGCAAATGGAGCACTGTACCTCTCCTGCCCAGTCCTTCTCTGTCCACTTACTCTACTGTATTTTGTTCATAGCATTTAACATCATCAACCTTTTTAAATCAAATTTATTGGGGTGACATTGGTTAATAAAATTGTATAGGTTTCAAGTGTGCAATTCTATGATACACCATCTATATATTACATTGTGTGTCCACACTCAGAGTCAGATTTCCTTCCGTCATCATATATTGGACCTCTGGACCCTCTTCTACCTCCCTCCCGTTTATGTTTATTTATTAGCTATCTTCCCCTTCTTGAATGTAAGCTCCAGGAGGGCAAGAGCTTTGTTTATTTTGTTTACTGCAATGTCTGCAGTACCTAGAACAGTGTGTAGCTATAGTAGGTGCTCAATAAATATGTTGCATAAACAAATTAGTAATCATGAAAATATTCCCAAACACCTGTAAAAAACAGATGCTTGATCATTTGGAAAGCACTTATTTTCTTACCACTTTTACCTTCAAAGGGACATATAAACTGTGTTTATTTTTTTAAATACCTGTTACTAACATCTAATGGTCATTACAGAAAAGTTCAGCAAATTTATAACACTTGTCTTTTAAACAGGAAAAACATTCATTTGTCTTTAAGGCCTACATCACTTTTAATTACTTGGAGATAACTTATGAATCTTTGGGTAGTATAAAAGATTTTTATGTTCATTCTGCATCTCTATTCAAAGTATTACAAAGATTCTACTATTGGTAGTCTTTTTTTATAAATTGACTCAATGAAGAAATCCTCCTGCACCAAGCAAGGTGAAAGAAATTGCAGTATCCTCAAGTTGAACAAATGCATGACTTTGACACAACCTACCCATGTGTAAGCAGTGCTCTCCTTCAGGATATTTTACTTATCACATATAATTATTGGACATACAGACTGAATGAGAGTAGCAATGTCAGTCCATGTACAATGTATTTAATTTTTTAATTAAAAGTAAATATAAATAGATGTTTCACCATTTCACATCCTAATAGGTCATTTTGGACACCCTACATTTTTTTTCCTATTTAATTAAATAGAAATTATGACGTATATTAAAAGTAAGTCTTTCACTGCTGTGATGTTCTGTGAATATCCCTTGTAATACCCAACCGTGTAGTTTAGTTGTCCTACATTAGAGGGAGAAGTTCACAAGTTTTTCTTCATCATTGATGGACTCTTCATCAGTAGAAATTGACTCTATTCCCATGACTTGTTCCCATGAATACCTAGCCTTGTTATAGTTTTGCCTGTCTTTACTTTTAATCTTTCTGAGCCAGTTGGTTTAGATGTAACTGTTGTAAACACCATACAGTGGAATTTTGTGTTTTGCCCCAAATCTTAAGATTTCTTTTCTTCAATTTCTTTCAGTTGATTAGAATACCATATTTACCTTTATTGACATAGCAGATATGTTTTCATCTTACTTATTCTTCTGTTTCTTATGCTTCCCTGCCCACCATTTTCTTAAATTATCTTTTATTTGTAATTTCAGTGTGTACCTGCATTTAAATAATTCATTGGTTATTTTTAAATTCTGAGGAAACTTAAACCTATATGTCTCAATTTATCAACTTTAAAAATGAATTAGTATTTTTTTTCATTTGATAAGTATGCTTTGAGTACCCACTGGATGCCAGCTACTGTACTAGATCCTGAGAATATGGAGTAGTGTTCACAACAGTTATCTCCGTGACTGATTTGTAATATACCAGAGAAATAGACATATTGTAATAGTAAAAATTGCAGAGTCTTGTACAGGATTTACTACATGCCAGGTGCTATTTTAAACCCTAACATTAAAATAAATAAACAAACAAATAATCAGTCAACAAAGCCTGTGACAGACTTCCTCCTGTCACAGTTAGAAAATGAAAGTGCTGGGAAGGATGGCTCTTGGGTTCATGCACTCTCTCGGAAAGGAAAGTAGTAGGAAAGTTTCATATTTCGCCTGGCCTTTATCTGGAAGAAATTCTTGAGTTTTATTGTATATGGTTATGAGCCTCCCTTATTTCAAGGCTGATAAAGATATTTTGCTTTACTGTGCTTTTCTTTGGCCATTTCAGGTAATTTCTGAAATGAATCACACATTAAAAAGATAACGGCTTTATCATACTTGTTTCACAAATGTGAAACTTCATTATCTTAAATCCACAATTTTTAAAACCATGGTTGATAAGAGATTACTGTATCTTTCAAAACTTTTACAAAACACTTGAAAGGCCAAGGACACTCTGTTATTTACATATCTAGGTGCATCAGATGGCTTACCTCTTTATCATTAGCTGAAAGGCACTTCTTTAAAGAATTTTGGTTGGTCAGTGAGGAGTAGAGGCAAAGCAGTTTTAAACCTTAGAGCAATTTGAAGAGTGGAGAACATTAAGTGATGTATTGGGTTGTCGGAAAAGTCATGACGTATTTTTTCTACGGTTTTCGTTGCAAAAACGCGTCATGACTTTTCCGACAACCCAATAGTATATTGTGTGCATGTGGGAAAGGGGAAATCCAAGAGAGAGACACTACGAAATTGAGATTTCGGAAATAAAGTGAGAGGATGTCAAACACCAACTTTGTGTTTTCATAATTTTGCATAATACTGGCCTATATGGAAAGAGGACAAAATGCTCTTAATCATGTCCCTTCTGATCTTGAAATGTTTTGTAGATTGTCCAGCTGCATGTGGGTTAAAAAGGGTTTTATAGGTTAGTTGGGAACCTAAACACCATTTAAGACAGTATTTCTGTGAGAAAAATGCGTTCTGAATTTAAAACAAGCATGTAGGATATAATACCGTGTTTTCCCGAAAATAAGACTGGGTCTTATATTAATTTTTGCTCCAACAATCTACATTTTGTTCAAAGAGTCTTGTCTGGCTGACAGTCTTAAGTGGGGCTATGTTTGGGGTAGGGCTTATATTACGAGTATCCTGAAAAATCATGCTAGGGCTTATTTTCCAATTAGGTCTTATTTTCAGGGAAACACGGTATATTTATAAGTTGGAGGATTCTGTATTTTAATTTTAAATGTGAATTTTTACACATTCTACAAATTTTCAGTGAGGCAGAACTGCTTGTCATCTCTAGAAACTCTTTTATCAAGCTTGTTTTCTCTGGAAACCGAGAACTACTAATATTAGAGACCAGTGTTAAGATTTGGCACCTCTCCCTACTTCTTATAAGGTTATTTAGGATGATCATATTTCCTGCTGAGTAAAGGACTTAATGGTTGTGTTTAGGCCTTTATGTAATTTATACCCAGCAACTGGCAATATCCTGATTATAAATTAAAGACACATATTAACTTAGAGTGCTATTAAATAAAAGAAGTGTTGCTTACATATAAGAAAGAGGTCAGTTTTTTTCAGGATGACACAAAGTTGTCATAGGAGTTAAGCTTCAATAGGAGTTACCACTGTTCTTTCTATGATTGGCATACAGACTGTATAAAGATCATGGATTCACTGAGAGACTAGGGATGACAAGCTAAATTTATAAATTCACTCATAATGCCTTTGGTACATTGTTTAAAAAATACTTAACTCTACACATAGACAAATTGTGCATGTACAGATGTGTGTCTTCTAAGCACCCCAAGGATGGAACTACAGCTCGGCCTCAGGAACTACAATTCAGACATCAGTGAAATCAATTTTTTGGTTTACTGTTTCTGATCTCTGCTTCTCTCTCTATGTAGGCTTGATTTCTCTTTCCCTGTTGAACTGTGTTTTTTACTTGACAGATAACATGTCACCACCAGGAGGGGCTCCTAATTTAGCCTCATCACGTACAGAGAGGCAGACCCAACTCTCTGTATTCCCAATCAGGAAATGGCCTCTGATTGTCCCAGCTTGTGCCGGGTGTACAGGCCTGGACCTGGCAATGTAGCTGGAAGGCAGGACCATGCTGTAGCACTCTAATGAGGGGGCTAGTGGGGTGACCTTGGCATGGTCGGGAGCAGCGAGAGGAGGCTGACAGCACCTAACAACAGTAGACCATCCACCCAGTCATACACTCCTCATTTATAGCATGCCCGCATCTGCACTAGAACTGATCTTGAGACTGTACTTCAAGATGTCCTACTTCAAAAATGATTTCCATAATCTAAATCTAATTTCCTTTTAAAAGCTACAGGGGATACTCTACGGTTATCTTAGACTTAAAGGAAAATGGCTGATGAAAGAGTAAATACAAAAAATCCTACCAAAGTTCACAGAATGACAAAGAGAGAAAGTAAAATACTCTTCAGTCAAAGCTTTTCTCTTAAAAAAATATCCTCACTAAAACTGTGAAACATTTCAACAAAAACATTTCTTCAAATATGTTATTTTAAATACTATATTACTTAAGCAAATATTTAAATACTATATTAGTTTCTCTGCATACTTGACTTGAATTTAATGCTTCTTGTCTGCCAAATATGTTGAAGCTCCAAATTCATTTTCATTTGCCAGGTTAAATGTTTATTTTGTTTTTCCCCGTAATGTTCTCCTTCAAGTGTCACAAGCATACCAAATCTGATTTCCTTTTAATGGGGACATGCTAGGTTTTTGGGTTTTTTTTTTTCCTTTCCTTTGGTTAATGGTATAGGATGTACTTCTCTTAAGGAACATATAAAGGCATGTTCACAGCCTCTACCTACTTAAGGTGCCTGTCTACCTTTGTTAGCTGCTGGAAAGCACATTAGCTTTCTTAAAGGAAGTTTAAAACTTGGCCACTAAATTTACCTACTTTTTGAAGCCTTACTCTTACTTCTTGGTAATCAGAGTACCCATGACTTCTTGTACTGTAGAATATCTAGTTTTACCTAACAAGTGATTCTGTCTAGACTACTACAGTGAAAAGGCATTATGCTATGGTGATTTACAAATAACTGACATTATTTGTTTATGAGGGGTCCCTTTTCTTCTGCTCATCTATGTTTATGTGACTCAAACATCCATTTCAAATTTTGTGCTTATGTTCAAAGAACATTAACTGCCTTTGACTATTACAAGCCTCTTAAGTATACTTCTCTAAAATAACTGCTTGCTAATAGCTTTCCAGTGTATCTTACTTATTTTTAAAAGACAGTTTAACATTTAGCCTCTGTATGAATTGCACAGTGGTTTGTACTTTTTGTAAAGTTCATTAGCACGTCTTGGTTTCTGTACTGGACTAATTCACTGTAGTAAGGAGATTCTTGGGGAGGAGATATTTGAAGCCTTAGTGGCCGTGGCCTTCCTACCTTTAACTTCCCTGAAAAATAGGACCTGGAGTTTTTTTTTCTTTCACCATCTGTTACAGAAATGCAGATTTACATGAATGCCACAGCCTCTCTTTATTATCAGTATGCCAAGGCCGCCTGATTTCCTAAATCCAGGGCCCCCCTGTGTGAAGCCTGGGGCACATAAAGAATGCTGATGCAGTAGATTAAATAGCTGTACCGCTGCTACAGGTGAAGTAGTTCACAAACACTTTTACAGTTTTGAAATATCGGGCTGCTGCCCAGAAGTTAGGAACCTGATGGCTCCTCCCAGTGAGCTTTCTTCTATGTAAAAATCTCTGCAAGTAGACTGAGACTGTTTTCCAGTGTGGACTTGAATAGGTGGCCCGATCTCTGAAATCTTAGGACCCATGGCTCTGAAGTATTTCTGAAGATTTCAGAACACCCCTAAGATACAGGATACACACAGGACCACAGAACATTAGAGCTGTGTTCAAGAAGACAGAACTTAGTCCCAAGATGCAGCACCTCAGCCTAGATTCCCATCTTGTGTTAGAGGTAAAACAAGACTTCAGTTACAGGTCCTCTGATTCCAGGTCCTCATTCTCTTCACTAGTCACTCCAGTCTGTTTCTGATGGTACAGAATGTCTCTCGGTATGAATAAGTATTTCAGAGCTTTAGATTATGGTTAGAACTCATCCCTGCTCAGCACCGTTGATTTAGAATATATGGAGATTGGTTGGAATGATATTAACCTTATAATGTACCCTATCCGTTCCTTTTTAAATATATCTTGACTGCCATCTTATTTGCTTTTTCTTTGTGTCTTTATCCTGAAAATAAAACAGTGCATAAATGTAGAACCTCTCGAGAAGTATGCACTGTTTGTATTTTTTGCAATTTTAAGTTTGTTCGTTAAAAAGTGAAGCCGTGTTTTTCAGATATTATGGCCTGCACCTTCATTAAAATTCATGCTGCATATCCAGCTCTGAAGATATTCTCTGTTACTTCAAGTCCATTGTTCTCAGGATCACTTCAGCTCTCACCACTCTGTCCACTTCAGCCATCTTTTCTGTGTTTGATGAAGTTTGAGATTGATGGCTTTTCATTGGCTATATCCAGGATTCCAGTAAAGGGTTATGACAGGTCAAAAGCAGTGTCCCTACCCTGCCAGCCAGCATTTATGCAAAATGCATAGATTTAAAATGGCAAAGCATTTAAGCACCCATTCACATGAATCATTTGTCAAGCCCCTTTCCCATATTACTCATCTTCTTTGTTGAGTTGTTGTTATGCTAACCCTAATGTATGAATAAATTAAATGCAACTAAACCTATTTCTTCCTAGACTAGAGTGTCTCAATCATTTTGAGGTTAGGATAATATTATTGTTTATTTGTTTAACTTAATGTTAGCCTCTCCTTATCTCCTGAAAACACTCCATAAATTTAAAAAATATGTAAAATAAGTTGCATTTTTTTAAAATGCTGGTGAGTGATGTGATGAGAGAGATTTCTCACTCTTAAGCTCAAGGAAGGCTCCTATGACAGATAAAAATCGGGTCTGGAAATCAACATGATAGATCATGTAAATGTAATGACTTTTAACTTCAACCATATGCCAGCATGATAGAGACAGCCACTTGCCACCCAATATCCATTCTCTCCTTCTTACTTTGTAACAAAACTCTAATATATTTAGCTGGACATATTGCCATCCAGACAAAATACCACATTCATCTTCTTACCTTGCAGCTAGATTTGATCATCTGACTGAGTAGCGGCCAATGAAATATAAGCATAAATATTCAGTTGGACTTCCTGTTAGTTTTCTTAAAATAGAAAGGTACATCCATTTTCTTAAACTTCCTACATTTGATTGCTTTATGCAGTTGTGATACCTGGAACCTTAGAAGCCATTCTGAATCATGCAGACAAAACTACAGCCTATACAATGTTATATGTCAGTTATATCTCAAAAAAGTAGGAGGTGTAACGAGATGGATGGATAGATAGATAGATAGATAGATAGATAGATAGATAGATAGCTTTTAAAAATTGAGGGGGGAAGCAACAGCTTAAAAATGTCAGATGAAATAGTGCCATCTGTGACAACATGGTTGGATCTTGAGATTATTATGCTAAGTGAAGTAAGTCAGGCAGAAAAAGTCAAGAACCACATGACTTCACTCCTATGTGGGATATAAAACTGAAAGCAACAAAATATCATAGACACAGACAACAGTTTAGTGGTTACCAGAGGGTATGGGGGGAGGGGAGTGGTAGAAGAGGATAAGGGAGTCAAATATATGGAGGTGGAAGGAGAACTGACTCTAGGTGGTGAGCACACAATGCAATATACAGATGATGTATTATAGAAATGTACACTTGAAACCTATATAATTTTACTAACCAATGTCACCCCAATTTAAAAATATATATATATATATATATATATCAGAGCAAATGCTGGAGGAGACTGAGGCCCTTGTGACTTCAGCAAGTGGTTATGTCAAACTTGATGTACTTGTCTCCAGAATTCATTTATATGAGGAAAAATAAACTTCTATATTACTTAAGCAACTGTAATTTGGGATCAGATTGGATATAGCCAAAAAATATATCTAACTAATAAAACCTGTAGATGAACCCCTTAGGTTGATAAACTTGAGAATATACTTCTAGAAAGTAATTAGTGTCTTAGACTAGACCTGGTCTGATATAAAAATCAGTTAACAGTCATAAGTGGAAGGCATGTGACAGTTCGATCTGTTTGGCAGTGATTGGATTCTGTTTTGCCTGGTGCTAGTAAAAATCTGGGTTCTCTCATACAATCTGTTTTTAGGTTGTGCCAGTAAAATGAACTCATAAGTTGTGAAACACACTGTGTGCCACATCATGAGAGCAGATAATACTGAGCTGTCGTGTGAAGTCATCACGTTGAATGTCAAGGAAGCTGAAGGATGGCTCATCCAGCCCTCTGACACACGCTGCTGTGTGGACTCACTGTCAGTTCTAAAGTCCGTTTTGGATAAGACTAAGGCCTTTTACGTAGGACATTGATTTTTTTCCCCCCCTTGTTAATTCTTTCCCAGATAATTGACAGATTAAGTCTTTTTTTTATATATTGAAGGAATATTTTGTCACGTGGCCTGTGATTTAAAAAGAACTATCATACCCACAGGACTAGTGTTAATGTCTTCATGGATTTCAGCCTAAGTCTCATTAATTTAAAGAGTTTTGTTTATCAAAACTTATCAACATCAAAAGGTTGGAGAAATCATTCAGCATTTATTAGTATGCTTCCTGTCTCTTAAATTCCAGAGGAAAATAAGAAAGGATTTGATTTTAGATTTTTTTTTTGTTAATCAAAATATCCATCCTGCTACTTAAGAAATTAAAATACTGTGCTATAGAAAATAAGTACCATCTGGGCTGTGTGTTTTTCTGCCTCCTCTAAAGAACACCATGCAAAGGAGGGTATGCAAAGTAACAGGACATGCTTCATTTCACTATACTTAATGGAATACCCGATGTGGTACAGTACTATTCTTAAAAGTTGTATACAAATCAAATTTTAGTTTATTTCGTCACATTGTAAATGTACCAGGAAAGCACCAACATAAAAGAATTCTAAGAGACTTGCTTTTGTGTTGTGAAGAATCTTAATTCATTATTTTAGCAAGGTAATATTTTTATTATGTGGATTTTCATCATTCATTTCCATGTTGCCTATGTGTTGTTAATTCACCAGCAACGTTTAGGCAGTCTGGTTTTGAAACCTGTTGCCCCAGTGATCGCTAGCGTTATTGGGCTGCTCTGACTGGCTAATTAAACAATGCTGTTCCCACTTTCACCTTCACTCTGCTCCCCTCAAGTGGAGCCTTCTTGTTGCTGCTTACTCTTTGGATGAGGATGACCTTCCCAGATATGTAAGATGATGCTTATGTCACAAAAATGCACTCCCATTTAAAGGCTACAAACTAACAGCGCGCGCGGCACACACACACACACACACACACACACACACACACACACACACACACACACACAGAGCCCACTCCACCCCCACACAATACGTATTCTCAAAGTGTTTAGCTAATGTATTTGTCCCCTTGGCATCATTTTCCTAATTATGGATGTCAGTCATCACAAAAGATTATAAAGTCTTCATTATATAATGACAGTTCTTTTTTTTTAACTTTCTTCCAAACTGTGGTATGCCTGTCTTCTTTCTGATATTCTCTTTAGACCGCATGATATTATGTCCAGAGCATCAGCTTTGGGGTCAGACAGACCTCAAATCATAGTTCCATCCCTTGCCTTGTCAACAAATCCTTGTTACCTTAGACAAGTTACTTCATGTTTTTGAACCTCAGATTCCTTAATTGGACCAATATCTTAGAAGTATTGGGAAGGATTTGTGATAACATAGGTAATGTACCTAGCTCAATAGCCAGCACATGTATCTTTAAGAAATAGTAGCTGTCTTTGAAAAAATATTCTTTATAGAATGTACATGTGGCTAAATTCCTATAGATATACATACAAAAAGAATTTAGTTTAGATAAATCATATAATGACTACAATCAGAACTATTCAAAAAAATTACAGCACATGGGGGATCAAGTTACTGGAATATCTAACATTGACTGCTGTCCCCCAGTAAAAAAAAAGAAAGAAAGAAAGACGAAAGAAAGAAAGGAAGGAAGGAAGGAAGGAAGGAAGGAAGGAAGGAAGGAAGGAAGGAAGGAAAGAAAGAAAGAAACTCAGAAAATGTATGTATCTTCAGAAGACACTATGTAAGATAATTCTATAACATTTGTGGACTTCTTTCTTATTAAATGACATTTGTGTTAGAATGCATTTCTAGAGCATATTAAAAGTACACATAGCTCAAGTTTTCAGGTTTTCAGCTCTATAAAAACGAAGCCTATATCTTATCAGATGCACTAAAGAGCTTTTCAGGTAGAATTTTTTAGATTATGGAAAGTCTTATGGGTCCCTAGAGTTGTAACATAAAGTAGTAATGCCTAGTTGAACTCTGAGTAATTTTACTTGGGTAAAATTTACTTTGGTAATTCTGTCTCTACTCACATAGAAAATTTTATAATTTTCTATTTGAGCAAGAAGTTATAGGCATCAGTGGTATAGAGGAAAGAACCCTGGTTTGGGAGTAGGAATCATAAATCTGCCCAGCACTGTCTTACCTGGATGAACAGCCACAGAAACGCTCATCCATCCAAGCACTAAACACCTGACCCTGCTTGACTTTCGAGATCAGAAGGGATGCAGAGTGTTTGGGGTGCTGAGGCTGGGTGAAGAGGACACAGGAACTCTCTGTACTATTTTTGCAAACTTTCTATAGATTAAAATTCTTTTAAAATAAGGGTGTTTTAAAGCCACAGAGAGTCAGTGAGAGTCAGTGTCTTCATCTGTAAAATGGAGGTGATAAATAATAGCTGATCTTCCCACCACATGCAGTTGTTGAGAAGATCAGCAAGTAAGGCAATATACAAAAACTCAGAAATGCGGCTGTTCTGTGCCGTGATTCTTCCTCACTTGACTTCACCCATATTACCTACCACCTCTGATCCTCCCTTCTTCCTGCTGCCAAAGTTGTCCTTTGCTTCTTTAAAGTTTTTGTGGTTACTTTATTTAAGGTGAAATACTGCCTCACATCACCAAGTAACTAAAGCAGCCCTCCTTTCTTCATCTTCCTTTGTAATCCATTCCACACCCTCTGTGGCATGCCTTCATTAAGCCTTCTTACTTAAGAACTGGGCCTAATGGCCACTGACATTTAATCAAATAACAGTTATAATACATTTACTCATGAGTAAAGGCTGATTAAAATTTGGGCACTGACATCTGAGGATGGGAATTTCATCATCAAATATCTTAACAGAGACCATTTTGTTAAATAACCATAATTATAGGTTTTGCATTTATGATTCCAGGGGATTTTGCTATTCTGCATTCTTTGAAGCCCGAGAGGCTGTCATAGCATTCAGGCTACTTTGAAATACCGAGTTTAAGTACAGCCAGGGCTTCTGTAGGAGATAAGTTTCTGCAGCACTTTATCTCTCAAAGATTTTGAACCCACAATTATTTTAAAGATGATTTCTGTGTTTGTTTATTTTTTAATTAGTTAAGTAGACATTTTAAAGATAAGAATTGAAAATAGACATTAATTTTCTGAACGTGTAGACATTTCTGCCTTTTTCCTGCCTTTAGAAATTTTCATTTATTACATTTGAAACAAAAGCAATTTGGATAGCATTTGTATCTCATTAATTCTCTATTGTATTCTCATTTTAGTCATATTTGGTCAAGTCTGTTTCTGGTTTTTTGTTGTGTTTTTTTTTTTCAGTGATTAAATCTTGGCATACTCAGGAAATCATTCTCTTTTGTGTTAACTCGTGCTTTCGGCTAGATCAGACTCTGTGGCAGATTTCTATTGATGAACTTGCTCATTTCTGACTCATGGAAACAACTCAGCCAGTTATGAGAAAAGAAACTTCAGCGTTAAAATAATTAAGGACATTCTTTTAAGGGGAATAAACAATTTAATTTGGTTTATTTTGTTTCTAATCTTAACTCAGATGGTGTCCAGTTGTAAAAGCCTATTTTTCCTTTATAATGTATCCCCTTGAGAATTTTTCCTAGACTGGTGACTTCATTTTTTCACTGGTTCGTAATGTAATAGACTTCCTTATTCATCTTTTCATAGTTTCATCTTTATCCTTTTAGAATATTTACAACATGTGAATCAGATTTACTATTAACATGTTTTTTGACTTTTTCAAAGTTTATCCACAGCCGTGTTTTCCTTCAATTGAAAATTCTAAGTGAATAATTTAACTGTCTTACCAGGATACCTTCTTGGAATACTTAAGACTCAATATAAGAAGAGCCAATATTTAAAATATTGTATAAATGGAGAGATTGAAACTATCAACAAATTATAGGTAATGAAGACTATAAACTGGCCATTCTAACCCATCATTGAGCCAGTTATCTGCAACTCCTGACATTTCTGGCAGCAATAGTGTAGCTTTCAGAGAGAGAGAGAGGGAGCCTGATGAGAGGCGAGGGCAAGGTCCTATTATATTGGCTCAGGAGGGTTAAAAGTAGCGACATTTATTCTGGACCATGTTTTAGGAGCACTGTTCCCTACGCGCTCCATAGATAAGCCTGTCATTTTTGTAACACACCGTCATATCAAAGCCAAGGAGGGATTTCATGGAAATGATACAACATGAGTACATTTTTTAAAAGCTTACTCAGACTAGTGTGTGGGGATCAGTCCTTCCTTCAGTCTCATGGGCATCCTGTGAGTCGCACATGTGAAAGGGCCTCTGTTTTGAAATCAGATGTAAAGAGAGACACGATGCTTGTTCCTTGAAGGACAGTCAGCCTAGGCAGCAAAAATCCTGTCCTGCAGTTTTTGGTATTTCATTGAGAAATACTATTAAGAAGAGAAAGAAAATTGGAAGGCCCTAAGTGTCCTTCCCTTACCTCTGTCAGAGTATCTCTGCACTTAACACTCTCATTGATGAGGGTTCCTAGTAAAACGAGCGTAGCCTTTGGAGGAAGTTGCATCTGGTTTCAGACTGAAGCACGCCTTCCTTGCTTAGCCGCCTTAGACACGTGACCTAACATACCTGAGCCATAGCTTCTTCATTTAAAAATAGGAATTGTATCTGCAGTATTTTCCTGCCATTGAATCCTATCAGGAAGAGTTAAGGTAATGCGAAGGCCCAGCGTGGCCCCTGCACATGGTGTAGCCAGCCAGTGTTAGTCGCCTTCCCCTTAGACGAGTGGTGCTCATTCCTGTATGAGCATGCTCACAAGGGGATAGCTGCTAGTGTGTGGAGACATGTTTGGTTTTCACGTCCGTGGGAGTAGTGAGCAGATGCTATTGGTGTCTAGTGGGTGGAGGTCAAGGATGCTAAGCTGCTAAACATACTACAGCCCCCACAACAAAGAGTCATTCAGCCCCAACTGTCCATAATGTCAAGATTGAGAAACCCTGCCTTAGAGACATTAACTTTTCTATATGTATATATAGCGTAGGGGAAAACATATGGATTCATCCTACCAATCCTTAAGAAACATCCACTATGTGTGAAGCTCGGCAGAGGCTTTATGGACTTAGCAGTGAATAAAACAGACATAGTTCCTGCCATCAAGGAGCTTATCTTCTACTTGGGGAGAGATAGACAATAAACAAATATATAATATTGTGGCAGATGGTGGTTAGAGCTATGAAGAAAAATAAAGCAGGGTGATGGATAGAGAGTTAGTTGGGGGGAGCTGCTATTTTCTAGAAAGTGGTCATAAACAGCTCCTCTGATAAGGTGATCTTTGAAGAGATCCCTGAAGGTAAGTGAGGGAGCAAGCCAGACAGTGATGGGTGAGATTAAGATATTCTGGACAGAGGCATAGCAGTGCAAAGGTCCTGGGGTAGGAATGTGTTTAGCATTGTCATGAAACATGACCATAGGCCAGTGTGGCTGGAGAGAGAGAGACAGGGAGACAATGAGATCAGAGAGGTAATAGAGCACCAGATGTAGGGCTTTGTAGGCCGTTCTGAGGATTTGGGATTTTTTATTCTACGAATGATGAGAAACCATTGGAAGTTTTGATCCTAAATAGCATGACCCAGTTTTCATCTTTTAAAAGCTGTCTGGCCGTTGTGTGGAGAATAGACTGGCAAGGGTCGGGGTTGCAAAAGAGGAAGCGTGGAAGCAGGCAGAGCTATTAGGAGAGGATTTCAGTCATCCAGGGGAGACATGATAATGACGACTTGGGCCAGAGTAGCAGCAGTGAAGCGGGAGGGGATGAAAAGTGGTTTCTTTCAGACATATTTTAAAGGTAGTGCTGATAGAACTTGATTAGAGGGAGTTCATTCACGAAGTGACAGAAGAGAAAATGTTTATTTCAAAGGAAAAAAGATCCTATTGAAAAAACTCCGATGTGCCACGTAGTAGCAATGGAGAGAGATTCCAGGCAGGGCCTTTCCTGTTCCGTGCAGAGTTCCCCGTACGTAGCCTTCAGGAGGATGCTGAGAGCCACGCTGCGCTGACCCACTTCCCCCTCTACAGGGTTGAGTTTAAGGGCCAGACTTGCCCACAACGTAAGCGAAGCCAGCCTCCATTCAGTGTGCACGCTGGACTGCTTGAGAGCTTGGTCTTGGCTACGTAAAAATGGAAAGGTCTAACTCAAGGTTATAGAGAAAGTGTGAACCAAATTTTCTGAAATCGTGGCCTTCTATACATATTTTCCAGGCAGTGTTGTAAAGTTTTACCCTAAAAAACCAAAACCTTTCACTGGATCCTTGTATATTTGCTAGACTCCGAAGCCGTGTTGGCTCATCTGGGTATTATTACATAAACCTATGAGAATTTTGAGGAATGTTACTCAGAATACCTTAAGAGCTTACACATATTAGCCTACTCTGTTCACTTTTAGATATACAGCCAAATAAAAGCCACAAGAAAGGGTTACAGCATCCATCCTCAATTAGGAAAATGTAAAAAGACGTCAACCTTCTATTACATTAAAGAAGAAATTGTTTTAAAAAAAGACTAGTTTAGGCAGAAATTCACATAGCTTTTTATATTATTTGCCAACCTAATTATTACAGAGCATGTTTACAGTTTCAGGAAAAAATGAGTAAAAATTAGTACTAACACTGTATGAGAATTTGCAACCAAACATGGAATCGAGTTGTATGTTTCGAGGTTAGTGAAAAAAAATGATACTTTTCTTAGAGAGCATACATTTTACCCCAGGACAGGAAATATTTTGTTTATAATTTTCCCAACTACTAGCTTAATAAATTCAGCTTTAAAAATTTTAAACAGACATTAAGCCAGTTTTGAAGGTACTATTTTAATTTTAATAACTATGTTTTCCTTATACAACCAATTCATGCTCATTCTTGATAGAATAGAATATAGACCCAAAATATCCTTTTATGTATTTCTTAATCACTGATGTTTTGTACTTGCTGAAAATTAC
This sequence comes from Hipposideros armiger, assembly GCF_001890085.2. Taxonomy (NCBI): domain Eukaryota; kingdom Metazoa; phylum Chordata; class Mammalia; order Chiroptera; family Hipposideridae; genus Hipposideros; species Hipposideros armiger. The sequence goes on from NW_017731422.1 coordinate 1,463,715, forward strand.
TCACTTATTTTTAGCACAAAATTCCTTTTAAGTCCCTTGAATGTCTAGAGTCTACAGCTATTTCTTCACAAAACTTCATTGGATGACTGTAACACAGTCTTAATACCTTGGATGCAAAAAATTGGTGTATTATAAAAATCACTCCAGGAGAACAAATTAGCACCAATAGAAATCTTTTTTTTTTTTAGGGTACAAAATAATAAATGTATTGTATTTTTATTCAATTATATAATTCAGAGAAAATTCTGGATCAAACTTAAAATTTGACAATTATATCAATCAGGATTCTGCGTTGGCTCCCTAAATAATGCAGTAACATTCTCATTCTCCCTCCCTCCCTCTCTCTCTCTCCCTCTCTCCCTCTCTTCCTCTCTTCCTCTCTTCCTCTCTTCCTCCCTCCCCGCCACCCGAACATATATCCAAGCCTTTGCTGTTGCTTTTTCTGCCTCTTACATAACTGCCTTAATTATTTCTGTGTGGACATTTATTTAATGACCTCATATAAGTCAAGCAGAATTAACTCAAGAGGAAGGATTTCTTTACTTAAAAATTTTTTTTTCTGATTGTAATTCACTCAAAAAAAATTAAAACATTACTGAAATGTGTAGGAAAGTAAGTTTCCTATAGTGCTACTACCCCCAGAGATAAATACTACTAAAAGTATAATGCATATGCTTCCAGATATTTGCACGTGTGTGTGTGTGTGTGTGTGTGTGTGTGTGTGTGTGTAAACAAACATAAATGGGATCAAGGTACATACATTCTAATTCACAACTTGCTTTTTTCAGTTAATAATACATTCTTGCAGCTGTAAGTTTTTAGGAGAGACGCAAGTAGCACACATAGAAACGTGCAGGAGTATAATAGTATCTAGAAGAACAAATCGCAAGAGAGAAATAATGTGACCTGTGATCTTCAGGGAAAACTTTCTAGAGGCGGTGGTACCTATACTGAAAGGGAAGGAGTTAAATTACCAGGTGGATGGCGGATGGCATGGCCAGCACAGTAAGGAGAGATGGGCAGGGGGCAGAAAAACATGGTAGAAGTGACAAAGGATGAGATGAGCAAAGCAAAGAATATGTACATTTTAGTGAAAACAATGTCTGCCTACATAGAATGGGCCAGAATAGGCCTACATTTGGAAGCCAGGCATCTGAGCTTGAATTTGATGCAGCGATTTGCCGAGAGCCATTTGTTTCAGTTTATGATGAGAGGAATGAAAGCTGTATGTGGATGGAGGAGGGTCTGCTATGGCGAGGTCTTGCTAAATGCCAAGGCCTTTTCTCTGTTTTTACTTATGGTACCCAGATGGTTGAGGAGAGTTAAAACTTTGGAAGGACCCAGCTAGGAACCTGGTACAGTACTCCAGGCCCAAAATTAATGATTTTGCAGTCGGCATAAGGGCAGGGAAAATATCTACCAAATGTTGTGAGGGAGACTCACTTGACCCTTGGGTAGGGGGATCTACTAAATTACAAACTGACCCAGAGAGCAGAACAAGCACTTACCTGGGCACTGGGTCACCTCTGCAACAATCTAGGTAAAGCCCTTAACCTTTCTGGACCTCATCTGCCTATATACGCTGAGTTGGGGTTATGGTTTCTAAGTGTGTTCAGCCTTCTGTGGTGCTGATGGATCTGTTAGCATCCCTTTTGCAAATGGACCACAACAACATACATGAACCTGCATAAACATGCATAATTTTGTGCTGTCATGTTGCTGGATGCTGCTGCCCACCACTCCATCTGAAGTCTTCAAGTTCAGCAACCAATTTCTGTCTGACATGAAGTAGATGGTAGATTACCATTGGCATTTTGCCTTTTCCATGCAGAAAAGACTTTGCATTTCAATTGTTAAGACTTCTAGGAGGAATCAGAATAAGATTTTTGCAAAAATCTGAGGTGGAAGTGAGACCAGACAAACTTCCATCTTGGTTTAAAAGTTCTGTTTGGTGATTCTGTATTGCTGAAGAAAGATACATGTCACATGTCTTGAGACGCTGCCAAGAGATACGCCAGCACATAGCTTCTATAACTATTACACATGCTTCAGTGAAAGCATGTGGAGAATTTAAATGAAACTGCATGCTGCATAAGTAATCCAGTCTCCTACCTAAACTGGCCCAGGCAGGGGCAAATTTTGATTGTCATAACTGAAAATATTTGTCAGAGACTCAACCTATTTCCCATTAATTGAAATAAAAACTTTTCACTGAAAATTTAAACTCACAAATACATTTTGAGAGTCTGTTGTGTTCGAGGTAAACAAACAAATTATACTAGGTACTGTGTCTTTAGAGATATTTGCTTCCCTGTTTTCATTTAGGTAAGCCCAAAAAATGAGTTCATCTGGCATGGAATTCTGCCTTCTAAGTTTGTTTTACAATAACCAGAAAAGGCTGTAACTTCTTGGTAGTGAGATGAGTGACAAGTAAGCATAACTATTCCCTTTTACATTTTTAAAAGCCATTCCAATTAAATTTTAAAATATTGTTGAGTGTTTGGAAAATCTTAGGAGTAATTCTTTCAAAAGTAATTTTTTCATGCATGCCCCTTTATGGTACTACTTGGCTGTATTGTAAATACTAGTAAGGTTCAATTTCAGAAAAGCCTGAGTCTGTAGCATATATTTATGAGTCTTCAAAGGCCCTGTTGATACCGAAAGAAACCAAGGAGTGAGTGGTGGGCAGACTTGACAGATTAAGCAGAAGACAACTGGACCTGCAGACACAAAAGCATGACTGATCCCGGGATGACCTTGCATTCATGTGACAGTCTGAGATAAGGAGAGCATTGTGTAATCTGAGAAAGTTCAGTATGAATAAAACTATGATAAAGCCACTATGATTACCCAGTGATACACCTCAGACTAGCACATTTAGGACCCAGGCTTTACTTCTAGCTTTGATTATTAACTATATGCTTAGGGGTTTTTTTGTTGTTTGTTTGTTTGTTTGGTCTTTTTACTTATGTATATTTCAGTGTCCTCAACTGGCAATTAGAGCTGTTAACACTGTTTATCTTGAATGTTATTGTGTTGCTCTTTGTAAAGAGTAGGCATTGTTATTCTGATGGTGCTGTTTACTAGGCTTGATTTTTTTTCCCCTTGCATCTTTTTCCAGATTTCTTGCAATACTAGGAATAGAAAAGGACAGCCAATGAGCGCTTTAGTGTAGACTGGAATAAATCTGAATAGAGGCAACAGGAAAGTGGAGTTAGGACAATACAGAAAATAAAAGCCAAACTTAATACTTGTCCAATGTCTTGATTTTTTATGGGTCTTTGGCAAACAAAAACAAACAAACAAAAACCAACTACCTACCCTCTCTGGAATTCATACAGTTTGATTACAGATGTTATAGTTTCTGATTTTAGATCAGCCAACGAGGATTTATATGCATTTCTTTTGCCTCAATCCATCGATCCATCTGCCTAGTCATTCAGCTGGCCAGCAGACATTTACCAAGGCCCGGGTAAGTCCAAGCTAAACATTGGCCAATGCTGAGGTGATAGAAGGAAAACGTAGTTACTGTTTGTAAAGAATACAGTCCATGATGGTTCGATACTTACTGCTTTTCCCAGGGTTTAAGGTGATAGTGTAAGGATAGGAGGCAATATAATCAGATGCTGAAAGATTTGGATCCTTTAATAAGGCCAAATTTGTCTCTTTCATTTGGTTGTTTGAAACAATTCATGGGAAAGAGAGAGGAGTAAACAAAACATCAGCACGGGGAGCCTATCTGACTCACCCCCGTCACCCTCACATCCTAGGTAGTGTCTGTGGTTTCATGTTGAACTTACTTGACCCTCTCTGAATGTTATTCATGCTTTGTCATGACATGGTACATAGAAAATAATAATATTTTTATGCCACACTAAGGTATAATGGACAAGAGCCCCTTTGGGGTTCTTTGCCACGCCACACACCCCCACCCCCACCCCACCCCTGTTGTGGCATGCAGAAGGTTGAGAAGGAGCAGTGTCTCTCCACACCTGTGACATGTTTATAGCACACTGCCCACTGACAGGCACATTACAGGTTGTACAGTGTGCTGTAGGTTATCCCTGGGTCATGCCTCCTTTGCTGACCCAGGGCCCCACTAATTTTACTTTCTCATGAACAATTTGGGCATGTTAATTATAGTGGCTACATGGTATGTTTTAGCAAGAAAATGTATAGAATTTAGAAGATTCCCAAGAAAATTATTGAAGTAAAAAATTGCTATGGGTTAGAGACAGCTTTATAGGCTGGTTCAGGAATTGGGAGTCCTAGGCTTCCGTTCTAACTTGGTCATTTTTTGGCAAATCACTTCTCTCTGAACTTCAGTTTACTTACCTTTAAATGAGAGGGATAGAACTGGATGAACTTGGAGCCACCCTGTAGCTCTAACGTGCCGTCGTCCGTTTGTACCTCCTATAAACCTTTGCTGTTGAGTCAGGGCTTTGCCCTGAGCGTTTGCTGTGTGCTGAGCACTTAGTAATGGCTTCCTGGGCATGCCCTAGGGCTCCTGAGAGCTGAGGTTTTCGCCTAGATGCTAGAGGAACTGAAATCAAACTGAGATGCTTCATAAAGAAAAGAGAGTAGACACTGAACAGTGTCCAAAAGGGATGAAGCTAGCTGTAATAATGTAAAGGGTTTCAGTGTCTTTTAAATGTAATAGATGGTAGGCTTTGCAGTTCAGAATCTTTCAACTAGCTATACACATCAATTAAAGCTGGCTGCCTGGCAACATTCACCTCTTAGGATAAGTTTTCCTAACTTTCATTTCTAGAAATACTTATTGACGATACATCAACTATCTAAGCATATATATCAAAGTCAAATCCTGATTGTCCAATTCGATGGAAGAAAAACGAGTGTTAAGAATCCCATTAAGAACTTGCTTTTTTCGTCGTTACCTGAGGCCCTTCTGTCCAGCATGTGGAGGGTGGATGGGGCCGCCTTGCTAGACAGTAGCCAAGACCGGTAATAATGCTAGATAATCGAGGACAAACTGCATTCTGGTAAGTCACTTCCCCCGATTATAAACTAACATGGTAGCATTTGTTCCCTCCATAAATGTTTTATTGTTTATTTACCACATGTCAGATGTTTTCTAGGAATTACAAATTCAGACCTGTGAGGTTCCTGCAATAGCCAGACACAGACCACAGACAGACAGACAGACATGATCCAGTGTTATCGGCCTTAAAAGCTTTTTTTAATAAATAGATCAGTAACTCATTTGTTGTGTTCAAAACACATGAATTCTCCCTTCTTATTTTCAAATAGCAAAAAAAAAGTCATGTGTCAGATAACGTTTTAGGACAAAACTAAATCATGCATTCACATACCAAAAAATACTTCTAAATATATAAAAATTCACCCAGTAATATAGCCTTAAGAAAATATGATGTTTTGAATGCACACACAAGAGGATACATATACACATATATATATGTACATATGTAATACACATATAATGTACATGTGTGTGTGATATCTACTTGTATATGTTCAAAAAGGATATTTGAACCTAGAGAGTAAATAATCAAGAGGAGTCTGGGTTTGTGTCAGCACATGTGTGTGTTTGTATGTGTGGGGGAGATTAAGAAGGGAGGGAGGCCCGGAAGAGAAGGGGAAAAACTACTCAGTGGTCTTAGAAGGAACCGCAGTAGTTAGTAAATTTTGCCATACCTCCCACCACCCCGTCTATATCTTTTCTGTATTGAGCTGCAAATAGTGCATCATTATTCATTCCATCAACTGATATATCATTGGAATTAAGTTGACCACTCACCCAAATCAAACAAAATGAAAAAGGAATAATTTTAGTTGAAAAAAATATAAAAATATCCACAGACATCATAAGTAGTACTTATGTACTCCAACAACTGTGATAAAGAAAAGTTGCTGAAAGTCCTTCCAAAGCAGAAAAAAATTAAAATCTCAGGGAATTTTTTTCCTTTACTGGCCAGAAATTCATTCCAAGAAGTACCAGCCTGTCTCATTTCAAAATGCTTCCCTTGCCAAGGAAGCGGAAGCGGTCATATTCTTTCCCACCAAACTGTGGGTGAATTATAATTATCCTACCTCGTGTGGGACAATGAAGCAGCAAACATCTGCTATCCTGAATCAAAAACCCACGAATGAAGCTATACCAAACTGTGAATCATACCTGGACTCAGATTAAAGGATTTGTGTTGTGTTTACCTTTTTCTTTATTTTCTTTGCAATTGAAAATATGGATTTGTTAGCTCTGGCTCCATGTTCTAACTGGAGGGAAATGTATGGATTCCATTCTTTGACTCCTATTTTAATATTTAAAAATCCCAGCTTTAAGGCAGATGAACAGTAATCATTTTTCTGTTTGATGTATTATCTCATAGTTTTCTTTTTCTTTGAAAGGATGGTACAGTTAAGAAAAAATTTACAAGTGCACAATCTAAGAAACAAGATCCCTTTCGTTTTTTCATCTGCTGTAATGACAATAACAGAGAAGTGGAAAATGGCATTTTAAACTTTATTTTCAAAAGAAACAAGCTCAAAACTGCTGTTACTTATAATTTTATGCATCGTGGTATTTATGGTAGCTCTAAACTGTTCACCTAGAGTAAAGACAGGAAAATGGAACTTCAGTTCTGTTTTTGTTGTGAAAACATATATAATCTACTTGCTTTAAAAAAATTTTTGTGCATTTTTATTTTTATCTATTAGAGAGCAGAAAGACAAAGTCGCATTATGGATTCAACTCAATATGCAGAATTCTGTGAGAGTCGACAATTAAGCTTCTGTAAGTAAGCATTTAACTTCCCTTCATTATATGTTTAAGAGATTATGTGTTATAATATAGTAAAGTGTGACACAATCTCTGTTCCTTAGAAATTAGTGAGTTTAATATCTGCATAGTTATAACTGGTACAGAAACAGCCTCTGCATTGTAAGGGAGCCTATAAAAAATTTTACCCCACTGTACTGTTTTGCAATTAATAGAAGTAAGAGGTTTTAAAGGGTGTGAGTAATACACAGAGCGCCATGTTAATTATTCACATTACTTTTAGTAAAAAAATTCCATTTTTCTTAATATTCCCATTTTAATATTTTTTCCAGTTTCTTAGTCATATTTACACTAGTATTGCTGATTGTGCTTGACCCATAACGGACTCTGGTAGTGTAGTCGTGACATTTAAAAGCCCCTAATACGTATTAATAAATAATTTTCCATTTATTTATGCACACTCTGAAATTACCACAGAGGAACACATCAATCATCTCTTCCATCTTCGTCTTTAACCTCCTGCTGTGGCATGCATTCAGTGTTCGCCAAATTCATTAGCCTATGCGCTTGTAACACTAATGACCGAGGGGTAAAATTAGGCTTACGAAAAGCACATTAAGGTTCACGTAAATAGTGGGCTCAATTGTGTAGCAAAACATCCTTACAGCAAGAGTTCAGTGATGACTAAGACTCTCAGGATAAAGGTCAAAGAGTAAGTGTGATGGAAAGTCTGGTTAAAAGCCTGACAAAGTAGCACATGACCCTGGTCTGAGGGATTATAGACACAATGGTGTCTTTAAACGAAAAGCTATTATGTGGTCACAATAACAACGGATTTGATTTGGAAAAGGAAAATGAGAGCTTCATTTATAGATCATAAAGTGCAAATAAATGACACATTTCAAATAGTGCCCCATGTAAATGTCAGTAAAATATAGGAAAACATGTTTTGGAAGGTTTTTTTTTTCTAACTAAATATACTTTGCAGTCTGACTAACAATTTGGCATCATACATCTGTGAAGCATTAAGTAAATGACACTTCAGATCATGGCAATTTCAGCAAATGAGAGGTTTTTGTATAGTAATTTTTAGGTTTAAAAATGGCATTCAAGTCTTTTATAAGTATAAATCTCCAGTTTATAAAGTAACATTTAGTGCTATTGAACTATTTTTTTAAATCATATTTTAAATTTAATTTACTTAAAGGAACAGACCTGCCATTTCATACTAAAACATACAGTCATTGAAGTGTTCTAATGCACCTTTTTGTTTGAAAATCAGATTTTTAATAATTCAATTTTTTGTTTGTACCTTAATAAACTGTGGTAAATGAAAAACTAATAGTTTCCCTTTATAAAATAATCGTAGTTTAAACAGCATATTATGCTTAATTTTTTTCTGTGAAGAAGAGGGATTTGGGTATTTGAAAAATATTTCTTTATATGGTACTCATAGGTGCTTCATTATGAAACCATAGCGGGAGACTCTGTTTTGTGTGCCAGAATGCTGTGGTTTGGAATGCTTAATCCAAGTGGGTCAGCAAATTCAGAACTGATACCCACACTGGTCAGAGTGTTAGACTCTTTTCATTCCTCTTCTCCTGATAAATTACCAGGATATAGGAATTGTGATCCAGCCATATGTCTTCTGAAATGGTTGACCATAGCATTCAGTAATTGGGACTACTGGTGCATTTTAAAATAACAAGCCTATCACTTTATAGGCTGAGGGTAAGTTGTAGAATCGGGACACTGGTCAAATTCACCAGTCTTTTCTTTGTATAAGTCAGAGGGTCATTTTCCTTAAAGTCTTTAAAGCTTTGATTTAGTTATAATTTGTAAAGCTTTTTCCAATCCTTTTCTTTCAATCTTTGTTTAATATGTGGATTTTGTAAACAGATATCTTGATTTTCTTTTTAGTCAATCTGAGAATCTCTTTGTATTTTAATTGATGAATTTAATTTATATGTATTTGATTACTTATACATCTGGGTTTATATATGGTGTCTGACTTTGTGTTTTAAATTTACTGTACTTTTTTATTTGCTTTTCCACCTCCTTTTATTTGTTCCATTTGATTGATTGAGTTTTCTTCATTCCATTTTCCTCAACCACTTTGTATATTATAAATTCTATTTCTGTTATTTTAGCTGCTATTCATATTTTTTTAATATCTATCCCAGACTTAAAAATTATTTTTTCTGAAATTGACAAGTATGTAAACTTGCCTTTTCTGCCTAATTTTGTTCTCCCCAAGGCTTTGTAATGGTTAAAGCTCTCTTTTTTTGTCTTAAAAATGGCTTTATTTTGCACTCATATTTAAATGATAGTTTAGTTGGGTAGTAAATTGTCGCCTAGCAGTTATTTGTTAAAGCATGAGCCTCCATAGTCTTTTAGCCTCTGTTGTTGGTAAGAATTCTGCTGCCTACTTGTACTGTATTTTCCCTGCGGGAGAAACTGAGAGAATGCAGCTGCATTGCCTCGAGGCCCTCTGGTATCCAGGGAAATGAATAGGCTGGCAGTTAGTCCTGACCAATAAATACCTATGGAAGGAAAGCAAGAAGGAGCCTTTACTGTAACAGGTACCGGGAAAACCATGCCCTCTGAGGAAGACTATTCTCAAGTACCCTTAACCCAAAAAACAGTGCTATTTGAAGAGATTGAAGCTGCAGAAGAATATCATCAGAGTGTAATAAGCATACTGAGGCCTCTGATGGCAGGGTCAGGAAGGGACAGACTGGTGAGGACGGATGAGGTAGAAATAATGTGATAGCACGAAGGGATAGGAGAGTGGAAATTAGGAGAAGCTTGAATTTGACTAGTGATCATTGATGAGAAAAATACAAAAATGTGTGAGAATTAACTAACCTTCAAATTCTTATGTAAAGTTGTTTTAATTCCAACACAGGCTGAAAACCCAGATAGTGTCAGAAAGCCGATAGTCCTAGGAAATTTTGTCCTTTATTCGGGATTCTACTGAAATTGTTCATCAGTTTCCAGGATTATCGTCTCTCCTGATATAGTGAAAAGAGGGGGGAAGGAAAAGGAACTCTTTCATTCCAATGCCCCCTCACTTGTTGACGGAAACAAACTATCATGACTAGGGTGTCTGTGCCTCTTTTTTCTGGAACCAGCAGTACCCTGGAAGGCTCCATCTCTGAGCCCATATGCTCCAGGCGACAGGGAGGGAGTTAGAATCTTCACCTGTAGCTGGAATACCGGTAAACCAAGTGAGTGTATGGGACCTCTGTGCATCTTTTTGATGTATAGAAATGTTTGGAGCCTACCCTTCGATTAAAGAAATATCTTTCATTTGTGTGTTCTTTCATTCATTCATTTCTTCTGGGAATATTTATTGTGAGCCTTCTAATGCCAGGCGCTGTTCTGGGTGCTGGGAATGCAAGAGCGGAGATGTGGTCTTTGTCCCCGAATTCCCAGCGCTTAAAATCTAGTGAGAAAGCTACTAATTCTGTTGCGTAAGTGGACAGATCTGATGGAATATTAAGAACGATGCTTTCTCTCACTTTTAAAATAAATTGTTTAGAGCATAATATCTGTTTAATATCTATTCAGAGCATAATGTCCCAAAATATCTGTTTCTGTGTTCCTAACAATCTGTCAAAGGGAGAAATGAATAAGGTACGTTTTATTGATTTTGCCAAATTGCTGTCAGTTAACTTGAACTTCAGAAGTATTCCACAGATGTTAAACAAGTGTTTGTGAGCTATCGCAGCTTCCTAGTTAGGTGGAATGTTGCATGTCAGAGAGTATTTGGAAGATTGGTTACGTTAGGAAGATAGCTTTAAGGGGGATTATCATAATTCTGCCACAGTTGACAACTTTGGATGTGCGCTTCGATAGCAGGACTTAAGGTCTTCAGTGATTTATTTAGAAGAAAACTCTTTTGTATGTGGAATCCATGAAGACTGTACCCAAAAGGATCAAAACATCATGCTTGGAGTTACCATTAAGTGTTTTATATACCTGCGGGATCAGATTAATCAAAAGAATAATCAGTGGGGGTTTTTTTAAGATGATTATGTTATAGACATGATAAAATCTTCACTATCAATCTTTTCCCTCTAGGTCACTGGTTAAATTAGTAATAGCTAATGAAGGCCCTATATCAAGTTAGACTCTGCTTAGGACTGTGGCAGTTTAGACATAGTTAATGGACGGTTCCATGTGTGCTTGGTACTGTTAGGTGTACAGAGAGATATGACACATGGGGTTTGCCCACAGAGAACGCATAATATGGTTTGAGAAATCATAAGCAGACATGAAAGGCTATCCGATGATATAAATGTTCAGTTAATGACCAGAGTGAAGTAGTATATCTTTGGCCTGTACAGGCAGGATTCATAGGAATGAAGAGTGATGGGAAGGCATTCCGGGAGAGGAAGGAACAGGGGTGAACACAGCGGGGATTATACTCAAGGCCAGGTGACACTTTAATAGGGAATCATATAAAGGCAGTTTGGACTCCATCTGCATGGTTTTGAGAGTCAGACTTAAGAACTTGGACATCTTTGTAATAAAGAAAACGTAACCGCAGGCTTAGATCAGGCCAGATATCAGTTCATTCTATTTAATTCTAAATTCATGACTTTGAACCTGTTCTAGTCAGAGACACATTTTGAAAGGTATTAAAAATACACTCTCTGTATGTTTCTTTTTTCATAACAGGTTCTTGCAGGATTTTTTTTTTTCTCACAGGAATAAGTTAAAGTTACATCAAGGAAGTAACTCTTCTGACTATTGTTATAACATAAGCTATGGCCAGTGGTTAACATGGCGTCTTCTGACACAGTGGGAGAAACACTACACAGTAGAAGTGCGAAACATGAAGTGGTTTCTGATGTAGCATAGACACAAAATAAAGGACCCAAATGCATAAGGGATTTCTTTAGGCTAGAATATCTAGACACTAATAAAAGTTTGAAAACTTGGCGATTTGTATGTATTATCTTTCATGCAGTTTTCAAGAGACTGTTTTTTCATTCTGTGATAGTATTTGGTGGTATTAAAGCACTTCAGAAATTAAATTTTCTGTACTTGTTTTTCTTTTTAATGATTAGCCAAAAAAGCCTCCAAATTTCGAGACTGGTTGGACTGCAGCAGTATGGAGATAAAACCCAATGTTGTTGCTATGGAAATTTTAGCATATTTAGCATATGAAACTGTGGCACAGGTAAGAATTCTAATCAGTCATATTAAACCATACATGGCTGCTTTCTCCTTTCCCCTGTCCATGATCAGTTTTTCTCCCCCATTCTGCTCTGTCACGGATAAGAACAGCCATGAGTTTTCTCCTGACAGTCTTATCATTTTTTGAAATTTAGTTCAATTATGTTTCTTTATATCTTCAGCTGTCATGGGGTTTTAAAAGTGACTGTTTCTTGCAGCTTAATCCTAACCAGAAATGAAATCCTGCATACTTTTTCTCAACATTGAATTCTAAGTACACAAGCCTTGTTTAGGGATCATTTTTAAGCTTTGAAAAATAACATTTCTAGATATGTACAGTCCCTGGAGTGCTTGCAGAAACCTGAGTCTAGAATCAATGCCCTCTTAGAGTTTCTCAAAGGATGGCTCTTAGACCACAAACCTCAGCATCTCCTTGGTTCTCGTTTAAAATGTAAATTTCTAGACTACATCCCAGAGCAAATCTGCTAAATTAGAATCTCAGGGCTTGGAGCCCAGAAATCTGTATTTTAAAATGCTTCTTCAGTGATTATGAATTAAAGTTTGAGAGCCACTTCCCTTGAAGGCCAGAATATATCATTTCTCTCCTTCATTGGTGGGTCCCTTTACCAGTCAATGAAGGCATATGCTCATGTCCATAGTACAAATTTCTAGGCAGACAGCATTATCAATAACATTTGGGATGTAATCCTTTTAGTTTTGCCACTTCAGTGACGTGGATGATTATTTCCAGCTATGTGACTTTATTTTCATTTCTCTGATCTCCCAGTTAGTGGATCTGGCTCTTCTTGTGAGGCAGGACATGGTGACCAAGGCAGGAGACCCCTTCAGCCATGCCATTTCGGCCACCTTCATTCAGTATCACAGCTCTGTTGAGGTAAGCATCAAAAACATCTGCCTGACAGACACATCTGTGGATTCTTTTCTCATGTCCAGTATTTTTATTCATAGCTCTTTGGAAAAGATTATGTAGGAATGTATGGCCTTTAGTCAAAGAATCTTAACACATTGAACATTCAAACAAATATTTATTGAGCACGTACTATGAACCTGGCCATAATGATCCACTTAATACAATGATTTTTTTCACCTTTTCTTTTCCTTATTATTAAGCTTCCCTAGCCCTTCAGTGAAAGAGGATAGTGGCAGAGCACTTCTCATTTCCATGGGAGATGAACAGCTGGTTTTGGTAATTGAATAATATTGAGAAAAGTTATTTATTTCTTTGTGCCTCAAAGATGAGAGGGTTATTATTACTTACGTAATACTGGGTTGTCGGAAAAGTCATGATGCATTTTTGCAACGAAAAACATAGAAAAATATGTCATGACTTTTCCGAAACCCAATAATAATTCCTACTTTTATTGATAGTTTTACATTCTGGTTATTGACCCATCCCTAAACATGATATCAAGAAGCATGGCCCCACTCATCCTTTTGTTTAGGTTGGTCCTGTCATGTGAAGCTCACATCTCCTCTGATCCAGTTTGTCGCTGAGATCCCACCTGTGGAGACTGGAAAGTCTTCTTTCAACTTTAATGCTTTGTATAATTTCAGTATAAAAACATTATCTGCAAGTAGTGTGTGCCTGAAAAACAGAAATGTAATATCTCATTGAATGAATTTACTAGTATTTGACCTTTTTTACTAACATAAACAGTTTCATAGAATTCCATCTAATAACTGTAGAGAAGGCAGCATGTAGGTTAGGTTAACATCTACATGTATAAATGTGAAGTGAGCTTTAGAGCAAGTTGGGTGAAATGTAGAACCTGAAAATGGAGAAGCCCCTTTGAGAATCTGATGAAAGCTATAAACTCTTTCACCAGAGATACATTTGCAAATTTTGCATACAATTTCAGGGTGTTCAGAGACCCTCTGAAACCATGCAGTGGATCTAAGGGATCTGTGAACCCGATGCACCCCAAGTTTAAGTATCTCTGCTCTAGGATACTTAGTAAATGTATAAAGCTATATGTCTATGTAGCATGTTATTACAAGCCAAAAGTCTGACATCTTTTTATGCCTCTTAAAGAATCAGATTGGCCTGCAATCCAAGTAGGAATTAAAATGTTTATGTCTATTAAAAATCCATTTTTTTTCTTGGAAAAGGTCATACATCATTATCAGTCAGCATAGTCTAAAAGTCCCTAAAGCCTACCCAGTTGATTAAACACTATTTATTTTCTTTATGTTACAAACCCAAATTATGATGTCAAAGAACACCCTTTAGAATGTCTTTGGTACATGTTCACTTTATGAATATGTGTATACGTATGCTTTTCATTAACATCAGACAAATTTGTTGTAACATTTCTAATTGAAGAAATTTCAGTGAACATAGCAAGCCTAGTTTTCTCTTAACATTCAAGGGATTGCTTGCATGGCTAGGAAAACTCTTCATCCCGTTTCCCCCCCAAGGAAAAGGAACTCTTTCATTCCAATGCCCCCTCACTTGTTGACGGAAACAAACTATCATGACTAGGGTGTCTGTGCCTCTTTTTTCTGGAACCNCCACCCCCGCCCAGCCCCACTTTCTTGGTTCTCCAGGGTGGCCAAGCTGCCCTGGGCAACTGCTCAGCAACCACAGCCGCTGTTCCCAGCTACCCAGCAGTTAAGAAAAATGGCCTGTGTGTGCTGGATTTCCTGGGCTCTCTGGGAGGTGGGAGCATGAGTGTCGGAAAGCATCCTGACTAAATATGTTAGTATAAGCCTCCAACTTTTCCCTGGCCTGCCAGACACCCCTCCTCCTATGTGACTGGTAGTCCAAATGGACTCTCGAGGGAGCTGGAAGGTTTCCTGCCCTTTATTACCTCACAGAACACAAAGAGAAGGGCCACTCTGAAGTCAGACCTTACTCAACGTTACAAATCAACAGCCAGCTTCGGGAGCCTGCTTAAAGGACTTGACCAATATGAGTACAAAAGGGAGACTCTGGAAACTGATAGGATCTCTATTCAGGGAGGTAGAACATTCTGTAAAACAAACAAGGAAATAAATGAGCAAGCAAACAAACAGTTCGAGATAGCAAATACTAATTTCCAAATGGGTGGCATAGACAGAAAGTGCAGAGGTAAAAAAAAAAAAAAACCTCCCTAATTACAATCAAAGAAGACTTCAAAGAGGAAGCTGGGTGTTGAAGGAAAGATAGGACTTTGATGAGATGATAAAAGTGGGGAGAATACGCTAGGCCTCAGAGGCAGCATGAGTATAATTTTACAAGGAAAAAAAAAATGATTAAAATATTCAAGCAAAGGATTCATTGAGGAGGGGGTAGTAGAAAGTTAAATTAGAAAATTAAGTCCTGAGATGCTTAGTTATTAAGGAAGAGATGAAGGTTTCTTGGCTAAAGAGTTATGAGTTCAAAAGGGTGTTTTAAGAAGACCCAGTGGGCGTGCCCTGTACAGTGGGGTTGGAATCGGAAACTCAAGGCATGCAGTCAATACAAAATACATTCTATTTTAATGATTATAATTTCTTGAGCACTAACCATATAAGGAACTGAGCTGGGTTAGTTTGGGTTAGTTAGTCATGTTAGATTAACAAGTTCAGTATTATTAATTCAAGTTAATGTTCTAAAATTTTTTTTCTAATATACGATTTGTGCACAGGAAGCAATGATCTTTAGGACCTATCTTGTTTTTCCTAAGAACAACTCATGCCAGATTAGCTTTGTCCTTCCTGTTTGATAACGTTTCTAGGCAAGTAGATCAAAGAAATACTCTTGAAACCAATATCTGAATTTCAACAAAACATTTTACAAAGCTTAGCAAAATTTTTTTTAAAAAACCGTGTAGAGAATTGTAGGCCAGTAGTTAGCATGGTTAGTGTGGTCGATAGGATGAGGTAGATTAATGATGCCATATGTGAAAAAGACAGAGACTTTGACTTGCCTGTAAATTTCTTAGGAGCCAACATTATGATGTTTCTGATCAGGAAACTTTGTTTTAGTGTTTAGGCACCATCTTATGGGATGGACATTGGCACAGTGGAGGATGTCTAGAGGAGAGTGATCAGGGGCTGAAGGAGCCTGAAAAGATGTCTCAGAAGAAGTGGTTAAATGAACTAGTTGTTTGACCTGTAGAAGTTAGAAAAGAAAGGCTGTGAAATATAACAGTCTTTAAATATTTGAAGTGCTTCCACATGGAAGAGAGAACAGACTTAATAATCTTAGCCAAAGAAACCAGAAGACATGAGGGGTTTTATGAAGAAAGGAAGGCACTAGATGTGGGGGGAGCTAGCGGTATCTACAGTGACCCAAGGCATTGAGTTTGAGTTATTGGAAAAGGCTGGTCACCATTCATACAGATAATGTCCGGAAGGCATCAGTTTGGCAGAGGGCGAGGGTTGGGGGTGGTAGCTTAGAGGTTCCTTTCAAAACATGTTAAGTTTAAAATGCTAACAAAACTTTTAGAAATGGTATCTGAAGAATCCTGATTTTATCTAAATGACTAGACAGATTAAAAACTAACATATTAGACCGTTAGGGGCAAGATGGAGGCATCATTTCCATGGACTGGATAATAATAAGTTGTGTTTTTATATTTGGGAGTTTCCAATAGTATTCAGTACATGAGCTATTTAACAAAAGTGAATGTTTGTAGAAGTCCTGGTCACTTGATTTTAAAGCCACAACTCTTTGGGCAGGGGTCTTACATGAAGTCCTACCCAGACTCGCCCGAGAATACACCTCCTCCTACACCCACAGCCCCATCGTCTGGATCCCAGCACTCAGGGAAAACCACATCAGGATCCCTTGGGAATGGGAGTGCTGGACAAGACTCAGCTAAAACCAAGCAAAGGAAAAGAAAAAAGGTCAGTGATTTTTTTTTTTTTCAGAGTGGAGAAGGTCTTAATTGAATTCTTTTCACAGATAAGGAAAATGTGCTGTTTTTCTCATAATTCAAAATTTTAGAAGTAACCAATTTATGCTTAGCTATACTTAATGACTTGTTCTCAAACTTGAACAGTTTTCTTCTAGATAAAGCAAGATTTTGATGTTTTAAACATTTTATTTTAAAATTTTTCAAGCATACAAAAAAGTTAAAAGACTTATAGAATTAACACCATATATCTGCCATCTAGATTCCATAGTTAACATTTTACTATATTTACTATATTAACTATATATTTACATTTACTACATCTGTGCATCATATTGTTCCTTTATCTACCTATCACTTCAATTTTTTTTGACACATTGCAAAGAAAGCTGCAGACATCAGTGCACTTCATGCCGAAAAGCTTCATGATGTATCGTTTATTTATGGTTCTTATTTTTTAAGGTAAAATTTATACACAGTGAACCACTCAGTTCTTAAGTATACCATTTGATGTTTTGACTAATATGTAAACCTGTTGTTTTGTAAACCCTTCTCAATATATAAAACATTACCTTCAGTTCAGAAAGTTCCTTAATGCCTTCTTCCAGTCAATTCGTGCCACCATTCTCAGAAAGGCAATGACCATTCTGATTTATTCCATCACATATTAGGTTTTTTCTGTTCTAGAACTTCATATAAAGAGAATATAGGATGTATACTCTTTTGTGTGAAATTTAAATTTTATAATTTATGTTTTTTAGTAGGAGTGTAATGTATTCCTCTTTATTGCTGAGTTATGTCCATATCCCTGGTATATCAGTTGTATTCATTCTCAGTTTGGTGGGCACCTAGGCTATTTTTAGTTTTTGAGGTATTATGAATAAACCTGTTATAAGGATTATTATACAAGTCTTAATGGAAAATGCTTTTGCTTCTCTTAGGTAAATAGCTAGGAATTAAATTACTGGGTCATAGAGTAGGTATGTGTTTGGTTTTTAAAGAAACTGCATTTTCCAAAATGGTTCTATCATGTTTTACTTCCACCAGCAAATCTCTGAGAATTCCAGTTGCTCCACGTCCTCTTCAACAGTTGGTGGCATTGTTTTTACTTTTAACCATTCTAGTGGATATTTAACAGTAACTCATTATAGTTTGAGTTTGCATTTTCCCTGGTGACTCTTGATGTTGAGCATTTTTTCATGTGCTAATTGGCCATTCGTATGCCTTCCTTAGGAAAGAATCACCTTAAATCCTTTACACAATATTGTTGAGGGAGGGTTGTCTTTTATTATCAACTTATAGGAGTTCCCTATGTATCCTGTGGAACAATCCTATGTCAAATGTATGTTTTTCACATATTTTCTCTTAGGTTTATGGCTTACCTATTCATTTTCTTAATGATATATTATGATGAGCAGAAGTTTTGAACTTACGATGAACTTGAATTTATCCAGCTTTTTCTTGTATGTTTATTGCTATCTGTGTCCTGTCTGAAAAACCCTTTGGCTACTCCCAAGTCATGATGATGTTCTTCTGTGGCTTTTTAGCTTTTGCTTTTATATTGAGTTCTGTTAATCAAGTCAGATTAACTTTTGTATATTTGTATGAATTGAGGTCAAGTTTACTTTTTTACATATGGATGTCTGGTTATTGCACAACCATTTGTTGAAGACTCTTTTCTACCATTGGATTGCTTTCGTGGCTTTGTTAATTGGATTGTTTTGGTGGCCATCTATTGTTAATTTACTTCTGGAATTTCAATTTTGTTTCATTGACTTATTTGTCAGTTCTTTCATCAGTATCATCTTTCTTGATTACTGTGGCTTTATAGTACAAAGTGGGACAATTAAGTTCGTGAACTCATCGTAGAAAAAGTGCTACATACCTAATTGCTGAATATCACTAGGGTCATCTTTGAAACACTCCCGTTGGGAAGCTATGCACTGATGCCAGTGCCTAGTCCACCCACCCTTCAAAGCAATTTTGGAACTCTTTTTTTGGAATGGCCATCAGAGCTGTCGTCGTATTACCCTTGATGTCCTGAATGTCATCAAAATGTCTTCCTTTCAATTATTTCCTTTATCTTTGAGAAAAAAAAAAAAGTCACTGAAGACCATATCAGGTGAGTAGGGAGAGGGTGTTCAAATACAGTTATTTGTTTACTGGCTAAAAATTCCCTCCAAACAGTGCCATGTGAGCTGGTGCATTGTCATGATGCAAGAGCCATGAATTATTGGAAAAAAGTTCAGATCATCTAACTTTTTAACGCAGCCTTTTCAGTACTTCCAAATAGTAAACCTAGTTAACTGTTCATCCAGCTGGTACAAATTCATAATGAATAATACCTCTGAAATCAAAAAAGGTTAGCAGCATCGTTGCAACAAGTTCGTGAACTTAATTGTCAGACCTTGTAGATCTTAAATTCAGGTAGTATAAGTCCTCAAATTTTATTTTTCAGGCTTAATATAGATATGCTGTGTCCTTTGCATGTCTATGTAAATTTAGAATGAACTTGTTAGTTTCTATCTAAAAGAATGGAAGGAACCGGGGAGGGAGGGAAAGAGAGAAAAAGGCAGGGAGAAAGGCAGGAAGGGAAAAAAGAAAAGCCTACTGGGATTTTGAAAGGGATTAGGTTGAATGCTTACATAATTTGGGGGATATGAATGTCTTAATAATACCAAGTCTTATAATTGATGAACATGGCATATCTCTCTTTATTTATATTATTGAAATCACTCTTTTTTTCACTGAACTCTAGTTTATCTGAGTCAACTATTTTGCTATTTGTTTTCTGCTTGTTCTCTCTATTTTTGTTTCTCTGGTTTTTTGTTTGTTTGTTTTCCTGCCTTCTTTTGAGTTAATTGTGTACTTGTTAAGAAATCTATTTTAATTTATCTACTGGTTTCTTAGTGATATCTCTTTCCATCATTTTTTCAGTGGTTATGCTAACGATTACAATATACATCCTTAAATTATAATTGTACTACTTTACTCACATAAAATATAAGACTCTTGTATTTGTTTAGATCAGTCTACTTCACTCTTGTTCTTCATGCTATGGTTGTCAAACATCTTACATCTACATATGTTATAAACCATAATACTGTTTTTCACCTTAAATAATAAAATGTTTCAGTGAAACTAAGAGAAACAATCTATTTTAACATTTACCATTTCCACTGTTCTTTATTTCTTTTTGATGATTAGAGTTTTCTTCTGGTATCATTTTCCTTCTTTGTTTTACTAAATTTTATTTAGCATTTGTTATAGTACAGGTTGGTTGGTGATGGTTCTCTTAGTTTTCATATATTTGGAAATATCTTTATTTCTCCTTCATTCCTGGAAGATATTTTCACTGGATATAGAATTCTGGAATGTTCTATTTTCAGTACTTTAATGATATTATGTCACTATTTTCTGGCATTAATTGTGTTTAATTATATGTCAGCAGATTTTGTATTATTGTTTCTGTCTATATAACCTGTTATTTTACTCTAGATGCTTTCAGGATTATATCTTTAAGTTTGGTTTTCAACAGTTTGAGGATGGTATATAAATACATGTTTTTCTTTGTATTTATCCTGCTTAGGGTCACAAAGCTTCTTGAATAATTGTTTATGTGTTTAACCAATTGGTAGGCACTTTCAGCAATTATTTCTTCAGATATTTTTTGCTGCCTCGATCTCTACCCTCCACTTCTGAGAATACAAGTAAATATTTGTTAGTTACTTTGATACTATTCCACGAGTGTCTACAGCTCTGTTTAATTTCTCTTTCAATCTTTTCTCTCAGTTATTTAGGTTAGATAAATTTTCTTGATCATTCTTTATATTCCAGACTCTTTTTTGTGTGAGCTCCAATCTACTGTCCCAGCCATCCAGTAATGTTCTATTTCTGATATTTTATTTTGTACTTTTATATTTTCCATTTGAATTCTTTTTATAGTTTCTATTTGTCTGCTGTTATTTTTTATTAGTAATTTATTACAACTTTATTTTGTTTTATGTCCTTGAGTGTAGTCATAATAGCTGCTTTAAAATCTTTGTATGATAAATTAAATATCTGGATTATTTTAGGCTCCAGTGACTATGTCACTATTATGTTGTCATATCTCATGTCTAGTAATTTTGAATTATATTTTGGACATTGTGGGTAATATATTGTAGCTATTTCAGATTCTGTTATATTCCTATGAAGAGAGTTGTTGTTGTTGGTAGTGGTGTGTATGTATGCGTGTTACACAGTCAGTTTACTTTTCTAGACTCAACTCTAAACTTCAAACTCAAATTCCTCTTCAGTGGCAGCAGCTAAAATCTCTCTTTACTTCACTTAGCTTTAGCTGGATTTCTTGGATTCAGTTCCACACAGGAATAGTTTAGAGGTTAGTCAAAGATTTGGGTGAAGTTTATATACTGATTTTTTATTCTGTTCTTTGTGGTGTTTCCTTCCTCACTTTATGGGCCTTCAAGCCCCTAAGGTTGTGTGTCCCCTGTACTGACTGGAGCCTGCCTCTGGCTAAAACAGTAAAAACAGGAAATTCAACCCACTGCCATTCCATTCTACTTATATATACCCCTTCCCGTTTCCACCTAGTTTTGATCAATCTCTGTTGCTTTCAGATACTTTTTAAAAATAATTTGTCCAAAGTGTATACTTCCATCTACAACTAGGTTGGTACAATACAAACCATTTGCCATTACAAATAGTGGAATCACTCCAAGAGATAATTTCATAATTGATAGTAAACAAATTTAAATTACGAACCTCATATATGGTTTCCCCTTTCATTTACAAAATGCTTACTTATTAAGAGGAAATCTAACATATAAGGAACTTCTGTATTGTAAAGCAGTTTTAAAGAGTTTCAGCTATACTACTCTCCCAACTCATTCAGTAACTAAAACTATGGTAACAAAATGTTACCTAAAAAATTTCTTCAGTGGACTTTCTTTACAAAGTATGTAAAAGGAAGTTGTAATTATACCTAGTAGTTATGCATACATAAAATAATTCTTTATAAGTTTGGAAATCCTTGAAATTTTTTTCTCTTAAATATTAAACATGTCTTTCCTAATCTTGCTGAAAGCTACTAAATTAGAGTTATTTTACAGCAAAGGTTTCCTGAATAAAGTAAGTACTATCCCAGCCCAATGTCTAAATTTTCCTAAGTTCAAAATTCGTGGCATCAGAATTAATAATGTCCCACTTCAAATCTATTTATTATTTCTTAATTTACTCATCCACATCTTTCTACGTTTTTATAGTTTTGCTGTATCTTGATTTTTACTCACTAGAAACTTCAGCTATTATAATAATATGAAATAATAAAGCCTCTATTATATATCAGCTTTGTATACTAGAACGCAAGAGATTTGATGTATAGCTATATTCTGATACTATCATTATAATCTTGAGCATGTCCTATATTTCCACTCTCTCATCTATAAAATGGGGTCGGAGTTGGGAAAATTTAGAATAGATGATACCTTGTGTTCCTTCCAGATTTAATTATGTATATGAATCCTTGAGTTCAGTGATTCCCTCGTCTTCTTTTTAAATACCTTTTCTAGTTTTAATTTCTTTAATTAAACAAAAAGCTTTTCCTAACACCTGAATTAAACTTTGTCGTAGAAAATTAACTATATTATATACTGTAACCTTTGGCCAAAAAATCGCCCACTTTCATCTGAAATGAAATCATCTATAAGCACAAAGCTCTGGTAGAGCTAACTATATATACAACAGTGGGGAGAAAGAAGACACTTGCCTGGCCAGTCAGATTGTATATCAGCCTTTGTGGTCAGAAAGTGACAGAAGTATTAGCAATAGTAGTACCAACCTTTCATTTGCTCTAATCTGAGATATGTGTTACTGCTCTATAAGACCTAATATTCCAAGTGTAACAAAAGATCTAGTCCACCATTATGGATGTAGAAAAAAGAAGAGGCAACTATCTGAGATTCCAGGTCCTTCTTAAACATTGGTTACCCTGGAAAGGGAAAGGCTGAACAAGCATAGGACACTTTTATCTTGCCAACAACTTTTAAGTTGAAAGAAAAGAGTCAGGACAGCTATAGACACTTTAAGAGGTCCATGGGGCAATAGAAGTTTCAGTATAACTTATACCACAGTGGAGGGTTCAAACCGCAAGAGATTTTTATTCAGTGCAAGCCAGCAAGGACAGGCAGACTCAAATCCAGGAAATAGGCAGGACTTCAGCTTCCAATACCCAGCATCAATTTCTGGATGGAGACATAAGATAAAATGGAGGGATACAAGAATGGAACATGAATGCAGCTAAGAGGAAGAGGACCCAACATATGAAGAACTTTCCAAGCAGCTTGTACTTGACTTAAGGAAATAAAGAGTTTAGTCCCCACAGAGATTTTGACAAACACTCTATAGACAGCAGGACTCAGTATTTTGTCAAATATGTGTGTTTCAGTTTTGAAAATGTAAAGAATATCCTAAAATATGGGCATAATCAGAATGAGAAAGATGAATTGATACATACATATTATACACTTCATATGTATTTACAACAAGTATATGGTTTTTTAATATTAGATAAAAATATATAAATGTAATGCTAATTCTTCTGAAATAATTTTAAAGAATGTTGCAAAAATGCTAGTATCACTGCTAAATCAAAAATTCTAAACTTGGTATAAATTTTGAATTTGAACAGATTACAAGTACCTTGGTGAGGGACTAGATGTTGATAGAAATGTGAAGATATTTGTTGAGATGGCAACAATACAGGCAATACAGTCTTTTAGATTTAACGGTTCCCTTCCAAAGAACTCAATGGGCAAATGAAGAAAATGTAGAAGTGCACATGGTAACTTCATACTAATGCTTGTAGTTGCTTAATTATAGCAGGTAAACCTGAAATTGACAAAATGGAAAATCTAATGACAGTGTTCACAACATTGAATATTTTTATTTTTATATAAGTTAACTTCGCCTTTTTTGGCACAGATAACATGATTCGACCTTCATATTGTACAAATAGCAACCACAGGTGGTTTCCAATTTATGCTTCCTACTCCAGTGTTCTCAAATCCTATTTGATTGCTATGGCAAGGGTTTGGAGAGATTTTGACCAAAATGTTCTGTACCAAAACCTAAGTAGAGGAAGCGTGGAACACCATTGGCTATGGAGAAAAGAAATGAAAAATAAATGTGTTGTGCAGGGAGAAAGGAGATGCCATAGTGGAATGCACAGGACAGACTTCCCAAACCTCAGTTAGTATGCAGACCACGGTCCCTCTCCATGTCTCCCTTGCATTTCCACTGGAGCTTCGCTGGAAAACTGACTGTAGATTCCAAATATAGCCAATTACAGTAAGACCTTGGATTGCAAGTAACGTGATTTGCGAGTGTTCCACAAGACGAGAAAACATTTCTAATACATTTTAATGTGGTAAACAAACAATGCCTTGCAATACGAGTAGTTTGTTTCAGAACGAATTATGCTTGCAAACCAAGGTATTACTGTATTTGAATTTCATGTCTACAAATGGATAGAATGCCTCAGCTTACTTCACAAGCATTTGTTACACCTAGCAGGTTAATGCATCTCTATTAGTTATATTCACATTTTGGAGCCAAATGGACTACAGAAGTGTCTTTATCAGGTACCTGACAATTAAATTTATTCTAATATATCCTGGCTGAAACTAAGCATTTGGAATAAGAATCGAGAAAGCACTCAATAAAAACCCAGTGCACTTTCATATCAGTGCCAAAGTGAGGGGTTAAAATAACTTAATCTGTGTTATTGTGGGCATAACAGATATGTTATTTAGGCTATTGTTGGAAGGAAATTGAGAACCGTATCCTAGAGTAAATAACTATTTGGCTTATTTCAAATCTTGTTAAAATAATAAAAATAATCAAGATCTGTTTTCTTTTATATTTTAAATCTTATTTCAGGTTCAGCTTGGATAATTAGCAGATGCTCTCGTTTTGTAGGAGTTTTTAAATTATTTTGCTAGTTTGTAATAGGACAAGCGTGCACAAGGGACAAAAAACGCATTTTGAAAGTACAGAAAGGTATACAGTGAAAAATGACTCTTCAGACACTTGTCCTCCAGCCACCCATTTGTCCTCCCAGAGATAAGCATTGTTACTGAGTTTTGGCGTGCCCTTGCAGAAACATCCAGTGCTTAAATGACTGTATAATGTTCAGCCCTTTTTTTGTTCTTTCACAAGTGGTAACATAGTGCCACCCAGTTGGACACCTTGCATCTTCTCACACAGTGCATCTTAGAGATAGGATATGTACGGAGCTCAGTAAGAGTATATGGAACCGCCTCATTCTTTTTGGTGGTTGCTGTGGTTTCTGCTTCATTGAATTGAACGGATGTATCATAATGTGTTTCAGTGTTCCCTCATTGATGAAGATTTAGTTTATCAATCCAAATAGTGCTGCAGTGAATATCCTTATATGTATATTGTTCTGTACTTGTGTAATATATCTGTAGGATAAATTTTTAGATATGAAATTACTGGACCGAAAATGGTTGTGCTTTTACATTTTGATAAGATTTTGCCAAATTGCTACCCATAGAGGTTGTATTAATTATACCCTTACAAAGAATTATGGTAATTGTAGTAATTATCAGAAAAACAAATAATCTTCATTATGTGACTATGGATACTTCTAGACCACACTTATAGTTACCCAAGCTACTGTTTCTTTCTCACAATTCTTTAATGTTGATGACCTGGTGTCTGGTCTCCGAAACAATGTGAAGCAATTATAATTATCATCCCAATTTCACAGATGAGGAAACTGAAGTTCAGAGATATTACGTAACCTGACAGAGCTGGTAATGATACGGACCCAGGAAGCTGGGAAGCTAGAGTCTGCAACTGAACTACGAGACTATAATGTCCATCTTGTGCATTTTAGTATTTTTTAAAAATCATGTCACATACATTTCTTGAGTTGATATCCACACTCTCATTGCAAATACTCTTTCTTTCTTGTGTCTTTTTTACTTTTAAACCTACCTTTTACAGATGAGGCAGATTAAAACAGAAAGTTTTTGTTTTATTTTGCTTTTGCCCTGAGGACACCTAGAAAATCAACACCAAGTTGAAACACTTTCCTATGACAGTCCCCAGAATTATAAATAAAATAAATATGTCACAGTTTTACATTTTTCATTTTAAAATTGATGACCTTCAAGTTATTTCAGAAATATGCCTAACAAGCCCCCAAGAAACATTTATAACAATAAATGTTTAGGTTGTTTTTTTTTTAAATAGCTTCCTATGGTTCTTTCAAGAAACCCCTGACACACTTCATCTGCATGCAAGTGGCTATATTCTCTTGTACCTTGATGTACAGCCTAGGTGAAATATTGTGAGCATAAAAATTGCATTTTGTAAGTCTGCTAAGGAAGAGGTCATGGAAAAGTCATCTTTGATTTGTTAATGGAATTTTTTTCCAGATGTAGTATATGGCAGCAGTGATGTGCATCCTAAGGGAAAAAACCGTCCATTTTATAAAAGTTTATTTTCATATTTTATACACTGTAGTTCTGTTGTGTGTTTTTGATTTAGTAACAATTTATGTGTTTTTCTGTCGCAGAGCACTGCGGCCTGTGGTGTTGAGGCTCACAGCGATGCCATCCAGCCCTGCCACATCAGAGAGGCCATTCGACGCTACGGCCACAAGATTGGCCCCCTTTCCCCGTTCACAGTACGTAATAACAGAGTTATAAAAAGTTATATTTATAATCTGAAAGAATTTTGATTTTCAAGTGGTCAAATGAAGAAGCAATGGAATTGTTGAAAGCAATTTGTGGTGACTGTAATTTTGTTGTATAAAAGTGGCATAATTCTCTTGGGAAATAAAAGTTAGTCATTTTTGTCTCTTTGGAAGGACAATTTTTTTCTACAAAATATTATTTTCTTTCAATTACAAATTATGCTTTTTTTGTTGGCCTTATATTTTCTATTTTTCAAAGCTTAGGTTCATAAAACTTTTTTTGTTAAATTATGTGTATCCAAATATTGCTAGAAGCACTTTATATTTTAAAATTGGTTAGATTGGCAATACCACTTCTATCAGATGTCCTGCTCCTAAACATACTTTGAGTTGGAAGAAGAAGAAATGATTTCTTTACTGGCTTTGAAGTAGGCTGAAATGTAGACAGTCTTTCACATCTTCAAATGGCTTTAAAGCTTATAATCACGGTTTGTTGTTGTTTTTTGTTTTAATGGAGAATTAAAGACTATATTTCAACAGCCTAAAGAAAGTGTGTGTGTGTGTGTGTGTGTGTGTGTGTGTGTGTGTGTTAATTAAATGCTCTTGTGGCCCTTTTAAAAAAAAATCTTTATTCATGTTAATAGAACTTTCTCCAAGTCCTTCTCTGTTTATAAGGAATTGGTTTGATTTTCAGAAAGTGAGGTTTGATTTATGACTGAGGAACAGTAGAATTTACAATTTGTTTCTTTTTTAATATTTACTTCTACTTTAACAAACTAAAGCAGAGTATATGTGTAATATTATACATACCTACGTAAGTATAACGTAGTATGTGTTTTTTCCTTAAGAGTGGATTTTACAATTATCTGTTGATGGAAGCCATGATTTCTTCTAAATTAGGTCATTTCCTTTTTATTTTTATCTAGTTAAAGGGAATGCCTTCTTTCTATTCTGTTTTAATTAGTTATCATTAATCATATATACTGTATTTCCCTATTATAAGATGCACCCTGTTTCAAAAAATTGGAGATCTAAAAACTGGGTGCATCTTATACAGTGGCTGTATAAGCGCAAAAACAAGTGCGAAAAAAGTGGGACATGCAAGTAAAGAAAAATTTACAACCACTGTATAAGATGCATCCAGTTTTTAGACCCCAAATTTTTTTAAAAAGGGTGTGTCTTATACATGGGGAAATACTGTATTTTTAATGTGACAGTAAGAATGTGTCAGAAGCTTTTCGTATATGTCTCCAGAAGCTTTTTGTAATGGTGACAGTTATTTTCACTTGTTTAATATTTAATATTTCTCTTACATATTTTGAAAACATGATTTTATTAGTGCTGACTAAAGCAATATATCCTTTTCCAGGAGTGTATTTTGACTATTACAATTAAAAAGAAAAGAATGACACCAAGTACCTCTTATTTTGTCTACCTGATAAGTGAGACTATGTCAAGCAATAAACCAAAAGGAAGATGAGATTTAAAAAAAATATGAGATGATTGGAAGAATTAAAAACCAGCTGAAATTGAAAACCAACTTATAACAAAGGATTAAAACTATCAAATCCATAGATAACAGCCAAATAATGATTAATAGGTTGAGGCAGTGGAGTCGAGAGAGAAAAGAATAAGGAGACAGGCTTGATAATAATCTAGACGTAATTAAAGGGTAGTAAGGAGAAACAGGATTTTTGAGGAATAACCTTAAAATGGTAACTAGAAATAATGGATAAAATTACATAAAGGAAAATGTATCTAATACAAGGGGAAAATCGCCTAATCATGAAGTCTGTGGTATTTCCTCTAAAGGAAGTGGTGGCAGTAGTGGCTGCTTCATCCTTCAAGTTTTTCATTTTAAATAAACTGGAGAGATAATTTGAGAACCATCTTGGTTGATGACATTTACACATGTATGTGTATTTGTATATGTGTGTGTGTGTGTGTGTGTGTATTCATTTCCCCATGACTTACATGGTAATCTATTATTCATGTCTTGTTGCTTTTATAATCTAAGATTGTAGTATATAGTCAGAAAATGTTCTTGAAACTAAGTTAAGATATAGTTTAAGCTAATTTTTATCTAATAAAAACATAACCGATATGCTTTTTAAAACTAATGATGCAATTTTAAAATGCTTAATTTAAATAGATCTGGAAACAGAACAAATAAGCCAGTACCTAGAAGGTTCTCTTAGCCACTGCCAGAGCAGATGGACAAATCAACAGCAAAGGGTAAAGAGCTCCACCACAGAGGGGCACCCCAGTTTCCGTCACTCCTCAGAAACGACCTACCTTGAAAGGTCTGCTCCATTACCTAGCTGTAAGAATTCGCCCAGCCTACAGGACTGAATATGCCTGTTCCATTTTATATCATGAGTAATATGATCAGGGAGACACCGTTTCATGGTGTATGTATATATGTAATATATAAATCTCCCTGTTAAAGTTAAAAATTCTCTTTAAAGTGGGATGGATTTGAGACTGTATGCTAACCATGTGGTTACCCTACCCTGCTGTCACATACCTTCTACTGCTAAAACGAGGTGTTCCTGGCATGGGGGAATGCTGATGTCCTGTTCCCTGATGCCCACTCCCTGAGGTGATACTTTATGTGGCACTAGGGACACTTGGCTACCTGGGCTTTGAGTTACATCTCCCAGAAGGAAAGGCGGCGTGTGGGCATAGACTGAAACCTAAATTTTCATCCAGAAAGGCTAAGCTAACTTACCGCCAACGTAAAATTCCCTTTGTAAACGAAAATGCCCATAAGCAACTACTTTATATTTATGAAACATAGAGATCTTGTCTTTGCAACATGTCATTCCAAAACTAGAGTGCTTGTCTGATGTACATATAAATATGGTATCTAATTTAGAGTAATCTGTAACTTGATTCATATGTAGCCAATTCCCAATAATTTGAAATTGATTTGGAGAATTAAAATAACACCCAGTAGGTTACATAGAAACTTAATTCCAACATAAATCAATAAACCAATAAAAAATCTGCTTTAAGTGAGGCATCATTCTCTCTCCTATGAGACTTCTAAAATGATTTTATACAAAATCACAGCACTGTCAGCTTCAGGAATATAATTCATTGTATAAAGAATTGTGAGCTCTTCTCTTCCTTTTGGGAAGTAGTTCAAATGATAGAAGAGAGGAATGATTAAAGCCATGTTAGATGGAGGAGAGGAAAGGGTGCAAACGATGCTTTGCACTCAGTAGCCGCGGGAGTAGAGGAAAGGGGGAAGACAGCATAGACAGCAACTGGTTGCCACTCAGGTGAGTTGCAGAGACATTTCTAAGCCACCTGTTGCCACTTAACCAATCATAGCCGTACAGACATCCCTGCTTTTACTGCGCTTCACTTGATTGCACTTCACAGATGTTGTGATTCTTACAAATTAAAGGCAAAACCCTCCATCAGTAAAAATATTACAACTAGCTTTATTGTGATACTTGCTTTCTTGCGGTGTGGTCTGGAACCAAACTCAAAGGATCTCCAAGGTGTGCCTGTACTGTCTTTGGCATATTGGTTTTCATTGGTGATCTCATTCTTTTCTATGTCATTGATTTTCAACCCTATGCACAATATCAGAGAAAGTATCATATCTAAAAGACTTGAGTAATTTTCTTGAGGTTAAGCTATTTAATTAGGCTAAATGATGGAGCCAAGACTAAAAGTTCAGGCTTTCCAACTCCCAGCTCCAAAATCTTTCTCCTAAAACACACACTTTTGCAGCTGTCCGCACACCAATGTGCCTGATCTTTTGTATACACATGCTACAGAACATTTCAAGAGATTAATTTTACTTCCTGCTTAGTGTTTATTTTTCCTAAGTAATTCTGAAAATCACTTCAGCGTCTGTGATTTGTAGTAGTTATTTCAGAGTACTTATGAAATCTAGAATGTCCTAAGTGATTTTGATGCTTGCTATCTTATATTGTTCTTTTACTCATAGTAGTTGATACTATTTGAGATCATACTATGTGGTGATCTAGACTTGATCCTAGAACCAAATGGCCAGGGTTCAGATCCCAGCTCTGCCACCTACTAGCTAAGTAGCCTTAAGGAAGCTTCTTAACCTCTTTGTGGCTACTTTCATCATTAGTAAAATGAGTATAAAAATAGAATATGCATCATGATGGAATTGAAGGAGTACTATCAATTTGATATGTAGTAAGCTCTTAATAAATTATATTAATAATAGGGGAAGTAATAGTAACAGTAGTAACTGTAATATATTTTCTAAGACATACTAGATAAGTATACAAACAGATTAAAGTAGAAGCTGTCCCCAACTACCAGCCAACAACACAGACACAGACACGCACACACACAGGCCTCACTTTGTAATCCCAGAAGAAACTAAAACCTGAATAATATGATTTATTTTATAGACTGAAA
This sequence comes from Hipposideros armiger, assembly GCF_001890085.2. Classification (NCBI taxonomy): domain Eukaryota; kingdom Metazoa; phylum Chordata; class Mammalia; order Chiroptera; family Hipposideridae; genus Hipposideros; species Hipposideros armiger. Next base: position 1,494,637 of record NW_017731422.1, read on the forward strand.
GTTTATACCATTAAAATTTAAATACCATTTAAAGATTATTGTTTCTGAGAATAAATACTCATTTTTACTTTTTGCATAAATAATGTTGAAGAACATTAATGTTTTTTATCACCATTATCACCTTAAAAAATAAGGTGTTAGTAACTGACTATACATAGTTACCACTCATTTTTTGCTTACTAGCTAGCTAGCTTTTGTATACTAGCTCTTATGAAACAGAAATCTAAAGAACAAATTTATAAAACTTTATCAAAATCAGTTTTTATGAGTTTATGTAATTGTGTAAGTTATTTAAAAAGTTTTCAGAGATTGATGAGTATATCAAAGTTAGGGATAAGTTTTTTTTTGTTTGTTTGGTTTTTTTAAAAGATTTTAAGATTTTATTGGGGAATTAAGGGAGGGGAACAGCACTGGGGAATCGGAGAATTTGCTGTCCTTTTGTTCTTCAGTCTAGTTGGGGAGGACGTCGCTTCACTGGCCCATGTTGGTATTATCATTGCGCTCTTCCTTGGTGAGGCAGGTCGGATGCCAGCCACTGGATGGTCACCCACAGCGGCTCTTGGCAGCTCACGCTGGCTGCTGGCCACTCACACCGGCTGCCAGCCACTCGCGGTAGCTTACAGGAGCCCACTGCAGCTTCACTGCAGCCTACGCCATTGCTGGCGACTCATGGCAGCCCAGCTCCAGGTCGAGCTATTGTTCACCATCTTAGCTATAGAGGGCGCAGCGTCACTGGCCCTCACGTGGGATCTGAACCGGGGCCCTGCTGCTCAGAGCCCAGCAACCCATGCCAACTCTTAAGCAACACACCACTCGGCCGGCCCAGGGATAAGTTTTTAAAACTAAATTATTACTGGACTTTTTTCCCTGTTTTTAAAATTTCTTCATTTTATTGTTTATGAAAACAGTGTTAGCAAACTAAGACAATATGGGAAAGTAAAGGGGGAAAACTGGCATTAAGAAGTGCATCAGGGCCCACAACAAAGATGTAGCGAAAGCTTTAAATGAATTGTCATATCAGAAAATCAATTGAAATGTAATTGCCTGAAGAAGTATTTTCTTCTCACAGCCTAAAAATTCAAATGCCTTTGGTAACGGGGTTTTTTTTTAACTCTTCATAGAGTTTACTTGTGCAAGGTTACATGTAAAAAGCATTTTAAAATTTTGTGAGTGAAGTGGATTTTTACTTAAGAGCTCAGAGAAAATGCTCCAAAGACTAACCCAGCATGCTGTTTGTCTATCGTATAGAAGATGGTCAGACATATGTTTTATCTAGATCCTTGCCGTTTAGAAGCAGTGAGCGGTGCCCATGGTTACCTGCTCTGAAGCTCAATTCCAACACTCAATGGGAAGTGCCTTTGAGTGGCTGATGTAAAACCAGGTCTATAATTTTGAAAGCCAGAGAAAGGAAACTGCATCCACTGAGTGAAATGACGTAATCCTGTGTGTAATGCCTAAATCTATTTTAGTTTTTCCTGAGTGACATTCACAGTAGAAAAATATGTTAACCCCCTGAGCTTGCATATTATCAGGTGCTCTTTATTGAACTGGAATAGTGAGACAATAAAATTGCTCATTTAAGCAGCCTCAGTAATACTTTTAAGTGCATTTCTTGATGTGAGTCGCTTTAGTATCCACTAAGCTATCTTAAATTTTGAAACAGAATCAGTATTTTAAACCTAGCTAAGACTTCAGAAGGCCAGTTAGTTTCTGTCTCTGAGAAGCTTTGTACTGCACCCCAGGGCACCTCCTAGGTGAATGTCAGAGGCGCCCTAGAGTCCAACCTCCTGATTCAGTTTACTGCTCTTGCACTATGGGCATTACTTTGATGTATATATAACTAGTAGGGGTGCTAGGGATGCGTTCATATCATTGGTTCTTCAGGAAGGTTTGCTACAGATAAATAAGGATAAAAAATGTGTAGTTTCCTTTAAGAATTCCTCACATTCAGATTTTTTTCTTTTTTTTAATTATTTTTTCAGTTACAGTTGACATTCAATATTATTTTATCTTAGTTTCAGATGTACACCACCTAGTACTATACATAGTTGTTGCAACATTGCTCCTGTATTCCTTATCCTATACTTTACATCCCCGTGACTATTTTGTAACTACCAATTTGTACTTTTTAATCCCTTCACGTTGTCACCCAGCTGCCCAACCCCCCTCCCTCTGGCAACTATCAGTTTGTTCTCTGTATCTATGAGTCTGTTTCTGTTTTGTTTGCTTCCTTATTTTGTTCTTTAGATTCCACATATAAGTGAGATCATATGGTATTTGTGTTGCTGTGCCTGACTCATTTCACTTAGCATTATATCCTCTAGGTCCATCCATGTTGTCGCAAATGGTAAGATTTCATTCTTTTTTATGGCTCATTCTTTTATATTCCATTTTATATATGTACCACAATTTCTTTACCCAGTCATTTATCAATGGGCACTTGGGTTACTTCCATATAATGGCTATTGTGAATAGTGCGTCAGTGAACATAGGGGTGCATATATCTTTTCAAAATAGCGTTTTGGATTTCTTCAGATAAATACCCAGAAGTGGAATTGCTGGGTCATAAGGTAGTTCTATTTTTAATTTTTTGAGGAACCTCCATACTGTTTTCCACAGTGGCTGCACCAATTTACAATTCCACCAACAGTGCATGAGGGTTCCATTTTCTCCACATCCTCACCAGCACTTGTTGATTGTTGATTTACTGGTGATAGCCATCCTAACAGGTGTGAAGGGATGTCTCATTGTGATTTTAATTTGCATTTCTATGATGATTAGTGATGTTGAGCATCTTTTCATATGTCTGTTGGCCATCAGTATGTTCCTTTTGGAGAGATGTCTGTTCAGGTCCTCTGCCCATTCTTTTTAATTGGATTATTTGTGGGGGTTTTGGTGTTGAATTGTGTGAGTTATTTATAAATTTTGGATATTAACCCCTTGTCAGATGTAACATTGGCGAATATTGTCTCCCATTCAGTAGGCTCTCTTTTTGTTTTGTTGATGGTTTCCTTTGCTGTGAAAAACATTATTTTGATATAGCCCCACTTGTTTATTTTTTCTTTTATATCCCTTGCCTAAGGAGATATATCAGAAAAAAATATCACCAAGAGCAATGTCAGAGAGTTTACTGTCTGTGTTTTCTTCTAGGGATTTTTATGGTTTTGGGTGTGACATTTAAGTCTTTAATCCACTTTGAGTTTATTCTTGCATATGGTGTAAGAAGGTGGTCCATTTTCATTTTTTTTTGCATGTATCTGCCCAGTTTTCCCAACCATTTATTGAATAACTGTCTTTACTGTATGTTCTTGCCTCCTTTGTCATAAATTAAATGACCATATAGTGTGTGGAATTATTTCTGGGCTCTCTATTCTGTTCCATTAATCTGTGAGGTGCGATCGAAACTTACAGTGAATGTTTAAATTAAAAAAAAGTTATTACAGTAAAAGATACATTACCATTAATCCCCCTTAAAATACTCCCCCTCAATTCAAACACACTTATCCCATCATTCTTGCCACTTCCTGAAGCAGTTCTGGAAGTCCTTTTTCATGAGTGTCTTTAGTTTGACTGTTGTGGCTGCTTCAGTATCCTGAATCAATTCAAACCGTTTACCTTTCATGGTCATTTTGATTTGGGGGAAGAGCCAGAAGTCACAATGCCAGATCCGGTGAATAAGGTGGATGGGGACACACTGTAATGTTTTTATTTGATAGAAATTGCCATACCAGAAGTGATGTGTGACACGGAGCCTTTCTGTTGTGATCAAAACATACTATGAATGCTGCTGCCAAGTGCCATCCAATGGAAAGGCTGGGATCTTCAGTACAGGAAGTGGCACCTCAAACCTTAGTAACAATAGTATGTGACAAGTTTCAGCTTGTTCAGTGCCGTCAGTCGGGTGTGAGCTATGGTTGAGAGAGGGTGTGTTTTAAAGTGTGCCATAAATCATCCTCCATCATGACAGTGCTCCATGTCACACACCACTTCTGGTATACATTATTAGACTTTTGTTTGTTGCGAGTTTTTTGATTACTGATTTGATTTCGTTAGTATAATCAGTTGGTTCAGATTTTCTGTTTCTCTGTAATTCTGTCTTAGAAGATTGTATGTTTCTAGGAATTTATCCATTCTTCCAGATTGTCAAACATGTAATTGTCTGTAATGTTTTCTCATAATTGTTTGTGTTTCTGTGGTGTCAGATGTCACTTCTCTTTTATTTCTGATTTTATTTATTTGAGTTCTCTCTCTTCTTGATGACTCTGGTTAAAGATTTATCAATTTTGTTTATCTTTTCAAACAACTAGCTCTTGGTTTCGTTGATCTTTTCTATTGTTTTTTCAGGCTCTGTTTCACTTATTTCTGCTCTGATCTTTATTATTTCCTTCCTTCTGCTCACTTTGGGCTTTATTTGATGGTCTTTTTCTAGCTCCTTTAAGTGTAAGGTTAGATTGTTTATTTGAGATTTTTCGTGTTTCTTGAGGTAGGCCTGTATTGCTATGAATTTCCCTCTTAGGTCTGCCTTCACTGTGTCCCACAGATTTTGGGTCACTGTGTTTTCATTTTCATTTGTCTCAAGGTATCTTTTGATTTCTTCCTTGATCTTTTTGTTGACCCATTCATTGTTTAGTAACATGTTATTTAGCCTTCATGTATTTGTGTGTTTTTTAGGGGGTTTTTTTTTCTTGTAATTGTTTTCTGTTGGGTTGTCAGAAAAGTCATGACACTTTTTTTTTCTGCAACAAAAAACGTCATGACTTTTCCAACAACCCAATAGTTGCATATGATTGTGGTCAGAGAAGACGCTTGATATGATTTTAGTCCTCTTAAATTTATTGAGACTTGTTTTGTGGCCTAACATGTAGTTTATCTTGGAAAATATTCCATGTGCACTTGAAAAGAATGTATATTCTGCTGCTTTGGGTGAAATGCTCTAAAAATATCAATGAAATCCATCTGGTCTAGTGTGTCATTTAAGGCCACTATTTCCTTGTTGATTTTCTGTCTGGAAGATCTGTCCATTGATGTAAATAGGGTGTTAAAAGTCCCCAAATATGGTTGTATTACTGTCGATCTCTCCCTTTATGTTGGTCAATATATGCTTTATATATGTAGGTGCACCTGTGTTGAGTGCATAAATGTTTGCAAGGGTTATATCCTCTCGTTGGTTTGATCTCTTTAAAATTATGTAACGTCCCTCTTTATCTCTTGTTAAAGCCTATGTTTTAAAGTCTGTTTTGTCTGATATAAGTAATGCTGCTTCAGCTTTATTCATTTCCATTCATTCACATGACATATCTGTTTCCATCACTTAACTTTCAGTCTACCTGTGTCTTTCAATCTGATTTGGTCTTTTGTAGACAGCATATGTAGGGGTCTTGTTTTCTTATCCATTTAGCTACCCTGTGTCTTTTGATTGGAACATTTTATTCATTTACCTTTAAAGTGATTATTGATAGATACATGGTTACTGCCATTTTATAATTCATCTTTATGTTCTTTTTTTTCCCCTTCTTCTTCTTAACAATGCCCTTTTGACATTTCTTGTAATACTGGTTTAGTGGTGATAAACGCCTTTAGCTTTTTCTTGTGTGGGAAACTCTTTATCCCTTCTTTAACTTTAAATGATAGCCTTGCTGGGTAGAGTTGTCATGGTTGTAGGTCCTTGCTTTTCATCACTTTGAATATTTCATGCCAATCTCTTCTTTCCTGCAAAGTTTCTATTGAGAAATCAGCTGATGGTCTTAGGGGAGCACCATTGTAGGTAACTAACAGCTTTTCTCTTACTACTTTTAAGAGCCTCTCTTTGTCTTTAACCTGTGTCATTTTAATTATAATGCATCTTGGAATGGGCCTATTTGTGTTCATCTTTTTTGGACCTCCTGTGCTTCCTCAGCTTTTATGTCTGTTTCCTTTGCCAGATTAGAGAAGTTTTCCATCATTATTTCTTCAAATAGGTTTTCAATTTCTTGCTCTCTCTCTTCTTCTGGTATCCCTGTGATGCAAATGTTATTACGTTTGATGTTGTCCCAAAGGTCTCTTAAATTATCCTCATTTTTTTGGATTCTTTTTTTTTTTTTCGCTGTCGTAGTTGGGTGTTTTCTGCTACTTTGTCTTCTAAATTGCTGATTCAGTTCTTTGTTTTATCTGTTCTGCTGCTGATTCCTTCTAGTGCAGTCTTCATTTCAGTCATTATATTCTTCACTTCTGACTTTTTTTTTTCCTTTTATGGTTTCTATATCATTTTTTATGCTGTTGTCTCTTCGTTGAAGTTCTTAATAAGTTCCTGGTGCATCCTTATAACCATTGTTTTGAACTTTGTATCTGGTAGGTTGCTTGCCTCAATTTCATTTAATTCTTCTTTGGAGTTTTTCTCCAGTTCTCTCATTTGGGACATATTTCTGTTTCCCCATTTTGGCTGCTTCTCTGTGTTTGTTTCGGTGTGTCAGGTAGATCTGCTGCATCTCCCAGGCTTGGCTGGGTGGCCTTATGTAATAAGTGTCCTGTGGGGCCCAGTGGTCACCTGAGCTAGGTGCTCCATGATTGTCCTTTCTGTGGATTGTGTGTGCCTGCCTCTTATAGTTGAGCCGTGATTTCTGTTGGCACGTCAGTGAGTGGGGTTGACCCTCAGGCTGATTGGCTGTGGGGTCTGGCCGTGTCCATAGCTTATGGGCTGCTGTGTGGGGGGCTTACCCCACATAGCAGGATTCGCCTCGTTAGGCTCTGGTGCCTGCCGATACTGCTTTTTGGATGTCCTGTTTGTGGGACTAATTGGTTGATGCTGTGCTATAGTCTGCTGCCAATCTCCAGGTATGTTGTTTCTGTGGCCTTTTGAGAGGAGCTTCAGTGCAGGCCCAGTTCACCCACTGCCTGTGACAAGTTGGGGACTATCTGGTAGGACCAACAGGTGCGGTTGGTCATTACCTTTGCTGGACCTGGAGGCATGTGGAAGAGGCCACAGTGCAAACCAAGGATGGCTGCCACCAATACCGAGCCTAGGGTAGCTCTGTAAAAAGCCTAGGACACCATAGGTCTGCTGCAGCCTGCTACCTCCCATACAGCTCAGCCACTGATAGAGCCTCTTATGGTTCGAGACTGGGATGAGGGTACAGGGAGTCACCAGGGTGGGACAAGTGTTTACCAGGTTAATGTAGATTCTGGTTTGGCACTAGTGCTGAGCCTGGAGCAGTTCAGCAAAAGTCTCAGAGCACACCGAGGCCAGTCACAGCCCACCTGTGGCCCACGGAACACCCCCAAGAGTTGTCCAACAAAGAGTGCAATGTGGGTGGGGCTGGCTGTTCACTGAGAATGTGCCTCCGGCATTGAAGGAAGTCCCAGGGAGTCACCAAGGTGGAGCGAGTGGGTGGAGTGAGTAAGCGAAGTTCACCAGGCCAGTGCAGATCCAGATTTGGCCATGTGGGGAGAGGAGTCAACACAGGAAAGATGGCAGCTGTACCTCCAGTCCTTGCATAAAGCCACACTCTCTCTTTGTCTCTCTCCGTATGTTTCTGTCCCTCCACCAGAGCCCATGGTGAGTGCCTGGGAGCAAGTGAGCCTCTGTGCAGGCCCTTTAAGAGGAAGTTTGGGTTTCTCATCGCCTTTGTAGTACCAGAATTTTTAAAAATAGAACTTTTTATTCACACAAATTTTGCTTTTTTCTGCCTTCAGTTGTATACCAGCAGTAAAGACCTTACATTAGTTCAGTATGGGGTATACATCCAAATGTGATGTACTCACCTGCACGGTTGTATACAGAGCATTTATTTGGACTGCTTTAATTATCAAAACAACAAACCTAATAAGCCAAAATTCCAAGATGTAACTTTCTAATTAACAAAACATTTACAAGAGGGTAAGAAGGGAGGAAGGGTGGTAGAAGAGAGTAAAAGGGGTCACATATATGGTAATGGAAGAACTGACTCTGGGTGGTGAGCACAATGCAATATAGAGAAGATGTATTATAGAATTGTATACTTGAAACCTATATAATTTTACTAACCGAAGTCACCCCAATAAATTTAATTTTTAAAAAAGAATTTAAAAATTTTAATAAAAAATGTTCAAATATAAAACTAAAAATGACAGAACCTTTATTTTGAATAGCACAAAAAATTGCAAATACACATTCAAATCAAATTTCTGTGAGGCCCCTTGAAATTCTGCAAAGGATACTAGAATCTTGAGGAACAGAGTTGGAAAAGGAGAAAAGCAGTCATTTCTATTGGAAGGATGGTTAAAATACAAATGAAAGGTGATGGGCTTAATCAGCCCTGTGTGTTTTCTCTAAGCTTATATCCTCTAAAGTCTTTCTAAATTTGAAGTATTTCAAGAAGTTAATGAATCTCCATTCATTGTAAAAGGCAAGCTATATCTTGGAGAATGGAGGAAGAATTTGAATATGAGAGCAAGGAAAGAGGAGTAATTGACAAGAGGAATTTTTTGAGCAGAATATTTTGAAAGAGCCAAATCTTCAGATTTGAATGTGCTATTATAGTTTCTAGGTTTTTGCAATTTTCTGAAGGAGTGGGGATAGAATGGAAAAATATTTTGCGTAACTCCCAAAAGGAAATTATTTTTTCTTTAAGAAAAGATCACAGGATTCCTTTAACTCATAAATTCATGAAAGCAGCAAAAGGATTAGTTGGGAGGAACTAAACTAAGCTGAGATATCTCGAAACTTAAATATTGTACTCTAAAAATGGCAAGGAACTTTTTAAAGTCTATGAATAAACAGGAAGATTGTAAGTATTGAGTTAGACATATAACTCAGTCAGCATATTAAATTGCTCATGTTCACCTAGCAAAAATGCTATTTAAATTTTTCAATTAAGATTTTACATCTAACCTAGGTTAATATTAGCAAAGAACTCATAAGTTTTGTTTAAAAAGATTCTTTATTTACCATTGCCAGAAACATCTAACATTCATAAGTATGTTTTGTTTAAGTAAAACATTTGTGTACTGTTTTATTGATAGTGTGACATAAATCCCCTCCAAACAGCTATGATGAGAGCCTACCACACTGGATATGATTTGCTTTTTGATGATTTCTTAAATAGTGTTATATACTTTAGTCACACAAATATAATTATTGAACTGTCATTTAATTTACTGATGTAGTTGCAAAGCTAATCCCACCACATAATAAGTAGATTGTTTTAAGTGGAAAATTTACACCTTCCAAAAATGAAACTGATACCTTACTTTTATTATGACCAATATATATTTAAGGCTATATCCAAGGTAGAAAAAAATATGCAGGAAAAAAGTAATTATACATTGTTTTCCTGACTGGTGTTTTAATTATGATTTGATTTAATCCAAAACCCGTAGGCTATGTATGCGTAGATCAAATATTCCACCCCACACACCACCTCTACGTGACCCCAAGCTGCAGAAGAGAGAACTCATAGCCCATATGTCCGTCATATGTTAATTCTTGCCCTGGCACCTGGATAGGCTCTCCCACCTGATTGGAGTGCACTTGCAGTTCTGGGCATAGACCCAAACTGTGAAGTAGGCACTCCAGATCTGGAAATATTTTGGCGGATTAGTTGGCAGAGGTCATGAGGGCAGAGCCCAGTGTCAGGCTCTGAATTTGCCCAGGTGCATTCAAGGTGACAGTTGGGCAGCTGTACCCCTGGTGGAAATACCATGGACGGAGTATTCGAGTTGACTCCCTGGCTTCAGAAGTTCACAGCCTGGCCTACAAGTTCCTGTCAATTCCAATTTAAACACTTGTGCAGATTTTATAGTTTCCAGTTGAGAAGTTAGAGACTACATTTCTGGCTCTGATTTCATTCTACATTCCTGATCTAACCTAAAACACCCATTCCTGGATTCTAGACTAATTAGGTAAGAGTCTAATAAGTAAATAAGTTATAGTTGACAAGCATTCCTCATCCGAGCAAGCTTTTGGTGTTTTTAAAAAGGGGGGTGGGGGAGAGAGAGAAAGAGAAAGAAGAGAGAAGAGGGAAGAGGGGAGGGGAGGGGAAGGGAAGGGAAGAAAGGGAGGAGAGAAGAGAAAGAAAACTAGCCCGTCCTCCGCACTGTGCTTTTCTTCTGTTGTTTGAGGGAGACGGCGTTAGGAGCTGATCCTCATGTGGGTAAACTAACTTCACTTCAGTTCTAGGTGGCAAGCAGTGTCTTTCACCCACACAATCAGCTCACAGATGGTTAAAAAATGAATAAGAAGGCAAGGTAAGACTGTGTACTGCTACGAGTCAATCTGTCACCCAGCACTGCTGGAAAAACAATTCAAAGCACATGGCTTCCTGGTAGGATGAAAGCACACTTCACATACAAAGGACAGCACTTGCTTTCTGAGTTTGGACTAGGTAATAACAATCCATTTGGCAGAATGCATTATTTGTACAATTGGACTACACATGATTTAGAAGTGGAAGGACCAGTGTTAACATCCCAACGTGTCCTCTGATCCTTATAGCTCTGATATAGCCGTGTATTCATTCAGTGAACATTTGCAAAATATCATGCTAGAAATATGTTGAAATGGGGGTATGGTACATGGAGATGAGTAACTAGATATTCCAATATAACAAAGGAGACACGTGTCTAAGCAGTGCCATGCGATTGGCATTGTCACTGAAGAGTGGACCAAGTGCCTCAGGTACTGAGAAAGAGGGCACAGTTTGCGTGAGACGTCAAGGAAGCTTCGTGGGGTCGTTAACATCCGAACTGAGTTTATGAGACAGAGATGAGGGAAATGAGTAAGAATTTAGAAAAGATAATTCAGACAGAAAGAAAAGCAGGAATAAAAATGGGGGGGTGGGGAAGATGTATGAAAGCAGTGTGGCTGTTTAGTCGAAGGTTGAAGAATTGAGTCTGGAGTCCACTGAGGGGAGATGAAGCATCAGAGGGGGGTGATGACATTTTGAGAAGGACTTTGAGTTCCAAAGTCTTTCTGATGGAGGCCAGCAGTTATCTAACTGCTGTGCAGAATCCCCAACTTATTTCACATGTATTCTGCAAATAATACGTTGTTTTCTCTAAAGAACACAGATAAATTTTTATCTCTGATACATACTGGGTTCTCAGTAAGATTTCTGTATGGCAAATTTCTTTTTAAACAATGGATGTAGTCATCAAGAAGCTATTTGAGAGTTTTTAGCAAGGGGCTGACATGAACAAATCTGTATTGTAGGAAAGTAACTCAGATGATGGTGTAGAGGAGGAAGTGGAGTTAGGATATATAACAAGCAGAGAGACCAGTAGGTGGCTGCTGCAGTATTTCAGGCAAGAAACCAGAAAAGCTTCTACTGAGGCAGTGACACTGAGAACAGAGAAGATAGAATGCATTCAGAAGATATTTGGCATAATGAATAAATAGAACAAGACCCCGAATGAAAGAAGAATATAAGATGGCAAGTTTATAATGTGGGTCAATGCATAAAACAATTAAAAATATTCTCAGGGATAAATTTAGTGGTCAGATGCTTACAGACAATTTGCATGAAGTTTAAAGATTCAACAAAGAAACTAATTTCAAGGGGATTTCCTTGGAGGGAGGGGGCACAGTGAGTGGAGGAAGCTCAATGCGTAGATCACCTGAACTTAAAAAAAAAAATTCTAGTTTTCTGTTTGAACTTCTGGGAGTGTTTATATATATATATATATATATATATATATATATATATATATATATATACACATATATATATATATATATATGTATATATATATATATGGCCAGAAAGTCCCACATATTATTAGGCTGTTTTGCTGAACAAATTGACTTTCTAAGCCATTAATGAATTTGGTCATGCATTCCTGAAAGATGACTATAATCTAACCAGATTTCAAAATTGTTTTCATCATAAAAGCCATGCCTGCAATAGCTTTGCACTAGTGTAAGTTCCAAAGCATCCGTCCTCTCAACTTTGATTAGAGGCTTTCATCTCTGTGTGAACCCACTATCTCCACCACCACACACCCCTGGCCCCCAGAAAAAGAAACTCTAAGGAAAGTTATGAGAGCAACACTGACTCAGACACCCGATTTCAGAGGACTGGTGGAGTAATAGGTTGTTACTAGCTTTTCCTTGTTTTAACAGAAATTGGGGCCTCCTGCCTGTAGTGATGCTTCTCAGTGGAGACACACTGTGTGCTGTGCATCATCACCCACACAGCCATCCCACCTCAGCAAGCACCTCGAGGCTGTACTAAACCCAGTCTCAATTTCAGACTTCTTGCCCTTCCCTGCTAAGAGTCCGTTCTTCAGATTTATGAAAGAAAACATTTCTTTCTGTGAAAGGTTTTTGTACACCGCATCTGGAAGTGTTTATTTCAGCGGCATGTAAGCTATCTGTGGATTTAGTTAGCACCAGACCCCCTTTTGTGTACTCCTGCCTTAAAAATTTTATAAATGATCTCATTGAATGTGTGCCAGTGCGCACATGGTTTGGCTGATTGCTGCATATATCCTTTACCTGCCAGTCACCTTTGATTTATGTTCCTTCTGCTAAGCTTTTACCTTCCAAAAATGGTGCCACTGAACTGTCCTCTAAATCATCTTATTGGTTAAATTGCTCCAAGATGAGTTGGTATGTTTTTGGTTGCCTATAGACAGATGAATTTATATTTTTCTGCCCTTACCCACTTCTAGTAAAGCCACTTAGAGAGGAGGATTGGACATGTTATGTCATCGATCTCTGCTCCAAATGAATACCATCTGAAACACTAGGCCATGTCCAGACTAAAGTGACAAAAAAGTGTTCTCCAGCACCCACTTCTGTTGAGATCTTCTTTTGCAAATAAGTCTGTGCTTTGAACTGAATCTGATGGCGGGGACTTTACATTTCTCAGAAAAGGGGGACATAACGTATCTCAAACAAAAAAAATGTTAGCTTCATCAGAAAGATAGAGACTTTGTAAGCTTTACATAGCTTTACTAACTGGTGAGTTTTATGATGTTTCCTAGAGAAAAGCAGGTGGCTTGGCAGTTATTTAAAATGTTGGCTATTTGTGGTAGTGGTTTCTAGGGGTTTCGTATTTCTAAAGAGATCCTAAAGAGCTAATTCTTAAGCGTGTTTCACAAAGTGATGCATCAGTCTGAACTAATTTTCTAGGAGTTCACTGGTCATGGAAGATGCCATTTAACTTGGGGTCGCAGGTTACCAGCTATCACCTTTGGGTGTAACCTTAACACTTAACGTGAATTTGCTAATGAAAAGCCAGTGTTGCGCTGATAGAGCAGGGCAGTAATAACGTAATTCGTAAAGTAGGTTTTAGATACTCTAATATATCACTTAAACAAGCTTTGGAAAGAACTGCTCTTTTTTTCTGTTCTATAAGATGGTAAAGTAGTATTTTTCAATTTCATGATTGTGCTTGAAATGGCGTGGGAGCATTTCAAACACTTGGATTACACAGATTCTAGCATCATGGTTCACAAGCTCTTGTAAGCAAAGGATAGAGCTTCTAGGCTGCTTGGCTATGGTCCCACTAAGCCTGGAGGTATTTATTCCAAAAGACTCAGGAGGCCTCATTTATACTCCAAAAAAATGTATATGCAACTCCCTGTGTTCCACCCAGGTGAAAGATGTCTCAGGAGCGTGTCGGTCATGTTTGCATGGTTTAGTCAGTTATGGTACTGACATGCTTTTCAGAGAAGCATCACGTGGAGGACTGCTCTTGTTAGAAAATCAGCACCAGAGATGTGAGCACTGTATTTCCATCAAGATGTCACTTTTATTTTTAAAAATTGCATATCTATACTAGAGGTGCCCAAAAAATGTATACACATGACTTGTATTCATCTTTTGTTATCGGTATATATTGAGTACTACAATTTTAATATAGTTTTTTCCTTTCTTAAAACGCATACATTTTTGGCACTCATACAAACACACACACACACACACACACACACACACAATCTTTTTGATAAGTATAATTGTGTATGTATGTGTGTATGTCATGTATGTCTACATACACATACATCTATAGTCTCATTTAAAAAAGGTTGTCTTTTAAGGGTTTTAAAGGCATGATATCATTTGATTATTACAACTACCTAGAAAGAAGCATGATGATGAGTATCTATCTGGAAGGGAAGGAGGGAGGGAAAGAGGTCATCTTGTATGAACCAAGAATTTCACTGATAGTATTTCATGTAAATCATTGTCATCCTAATAGAATTCAAAAGTAGAGAACACAAGGCTCGTTGGCCAACGACACGCTTTGGAGAACTGCGAAGGGAGGCCCCGCCTGATATCTGAGTGTGAGAGGAGGACCCAGACCCACTCATTAGCTTTCTTTGTACCTTCAAAGAATTCCCTAAAGTTTCTGTCCATTCTCACGTGTGTAAAATGAGTAATAATGTGTACTTTATGGTTTCAGAGTATCTTGAGGTCCGTGCACACTGGACTCCTTTCCTTCCCCCCATTCCTGTCCTGCCCGTATGTGGGCAAACAGGCCCATGCTGAGGACCTTTTTACTTCCGGTGGTGGTGGCATTACTGACCACATAGGGGAAGTGAGGCTTAGATGCAGAAAGAGTATGGTAAAAGAAGATGAAAAGCTACAGAAATTGTGGGTTGCAACAAGTGACTGCCAAAAGCTTTTCCAGGAATGAGAGCTTAGAGAAGTTGGAAGCTTTAGATTAAAAGGAAAGAATGATACATGTAGTCCATTGCAAACTGGCTTTAATAATATGTTTCCAGCTTGAGGATCAGGGAAGGACCCTCACCCAGAAAAGTTTCCTACTCCCTGCTTTCACTGATTCCTAAACTTCTACTAGTGAAGTCATTATCCTCTCTTAAAATATATTTTGTACACATGTGAAATTTTAATGTTTCAAATATCTAGGTGAAAGGACCCATAATTCAACAAAAGTGTTTGGCAGTGATACTTTAACTTGACTAGTATGATCTTTGGTTTGTTCTCTTGGTCCATTTCAGCAGGATTTTACTTATGTTATTTAAGACAAATGAGAATTTATACTGTTTCCAAAAATCTCCTAAGAATTTAACTGAAATCTCTATCCCCAGGTTATTCCAGCATCACAAAAGTTAGACACTTTTCTTCCAACCTAAATTGAAATTTTTTCTTTATTTTTCCTGAATGGAAAGAAAAATACTATATTATAGGAACAAACTCACCGAGGCCCTTCCTAATTTTGGTAGCAGTATTCTTTACATACTTGCTCAGGAGAATTTTGTCACTGTCTCCACTTTAATCTCAAGACGGCTTCTGAACACCTGTACTTCTTTTAAAGGTCAGGGTCTGGAAAAACAAGCCCTTTCTGACTTGGAAAGATCTAGGCCCAGGGAGTTCCTGGTGATGCAGAGAATGATACGTGGAGTCCAGATCCCATCTCTTATTCCTTTTGCTTTCTCTCAACTGTTTTCTCCTTTTGAATTAAGTCCTAGACTTTGACCCACTTCTTCCAAGATACTTCATATTTCCTAGTCTGATCCAAACCTAATGAGGACTTATCCTCAGGTAGACCAAGGGATCATGTTATGATCATCTTGGGATCTCCCTCAGCAAAATACAATGCTTTTTGCTTATGGAACTCAACATAAAATATGGATGAATGGAATGGATGGACAAATGGAATGGTGGTGTGAAGAGAGAGCAACCTTCCAGTGGACAAAGTCCAATCTCCCTGATCAGTTTTCAGCTCCCTGAACTTGGTATGCCCTATGTAAATGGCCTCTCCACTACCTGTGATTAAACAGTCTATAGATCATTGCAGGGCAGTACAAAGAACGATATGGTTGCTTCATTATTACTATCCATTATTCATTAATTATCGATTCCTCTGGAATCTAATGCAAAATAATGCCCAAATTACCTCATGAGCACTGTTTTAAAATGAATGTGTTCAGTGCATAGTTACCTACCGAACATATTGAAGAATCCTTAGCATACTGGGAAAAGTATAAAGCTCAGCTTGCAGCAGCATCCTGGAATCATAATTGGAGCTGATATATACCTGTTTAATTGATTGACTTTGCATTCATCACCTCAGTCAGCACTGAGAAACAAAGCTTCACCTAAACCAATAAGAAGAAGCTTTGCTATCAGTTGTAAAGCTTCAAGGATTATCTTTTAATATCACTCTTCAATCTGTTTATAGAGTGCTATTTAGGAAGTTAGATAATATGTATAAAAGATCCAGTCCTCACAGTGGTTATTACAGAAACCAGTCAGGTTTACATAAGATTGCTCTTGATCACAAGATTTTATATATATATATATATTCATTCTATCTTCAGGAGAGCAATGTCTAACTATTGGGCTCTGGAAGTAGCCTTATTATAGAAAATTATTCTTTGTAATGGTACTTGATGAAGTTAGATTTTATTCGTATGGCTATTTTATGAGCTATTAAACTGAAAATATTTAATGAGGACTAAAGCTGATAGTTACTAAACAGAAGTTTTTTAAATGACAGCAATTATAAATTTGAAACTACTGTGGATATAGATGGCACCGAATCACCACTATCCATTCAAAAAGCTTTTGTCTGAAAAATTTTAGGCACCAGAAACAACCACTGGGAAAACAAGATTTGAAGAACCCAAAATAACAGAATGATTTGGTTATTAAGACACACCTATTTGTTAGATGATTGTGTATTCTCATAGACACAGCTTAATTTTTCAAATAAAAGTGCCTTTGTTAGTGGAATGCTCCTGTACAGTTTCAGACACATTTTTATGATACATTTTTATGCATGGTCATCAATTAGGAAAAGAGTCTAGACATATTGTTTTCAAATTTGGAAGAACTGTTTTTTTCTTGGATAACAACCTCACATGCTGCCATGAAATATGTCAGGTTCTCACACAGACTGTAGTTGTCTGCATTCTTAGTGAGGAACTTGTCTCTCGCCCCATTAAGAAGTAAATTCCCAACATATATATTTTGTGCTATATGGCTAACTGAAGCCACAGAACAGCTTCAGTTTGAAGATGGGGCTTCATGTGTTTCCTCGCTGTAGGAAAATTCATCTTTCTTTTGATGCCAAAGAAAAGCAGATATCCACAGGGATGCAGTGAGACTGCTTTCCTTGGGGAAAACAGAACAATTCCCAGGACTGTAACAAAGAAAAGTGTGTACTGATTTGCACTGTCAGCTGGAAGGATGGTGATTCTGCTCCATCAGCTGATGGATAAGACTTGGGAAGGAAAGGAGAAGTCACCTCTCCTGTGTATAATCGAGAAACCGAGTCCTCTGTCTTTCTCCTGCGATGTGAGTTTGATCTGCTGCTTCTCCAGGGAAATCAGTTCCCCTGATGGGCAAGGAAGAATAAAGGTCATGAGTAATTCAGACATGTTGTTAAGAGGAATTCATTTTCCGATCAGTTAATCATCAATAGTTTTGACTTCCTGGTAGTGGTTAGTGCTATGTTAGACACTGGAGAAGAGAAGAAGGGGAAAAGGAAACATTACTGAGCTGCATCGCCTAGCACATTGATGCACTGAGAGCCAGTGTTCATTTTCACCTCTGTTAACTGCCAGCACCAACACGTGGGAACAGAAAGGGAGCTTGAAGTTTAATTGTGGGGAGACAACAGGAACCCATCCCATAGATAAATGTTAAACTTTACTTCATTGATTGCGAGTGCTTTAGGAATTCAGAGGCAAAGGGAAGCACAACAGCTGGTGTAATCAGGAATCCGTGGTGGTTTTTGTGGGGCAGCAGCACTCTCCCAGACCCAGGTGGGAAGGACTCCTGCCCAGGTCCCCACATTGTCTGGGGCCCTTCCTGTCGCAATCACTGCTCAGGCCCTGTTTCTCCACACTGAGCCCCGATCAGAAAGCAAGCTCTGATGAATGGCTGAACAAAATGTGGTGTATGCATACAGTGGACTGTTACTCAGCCATATAAACAAATGAAGTTCTGATACATGCCACAACACGGAACCTCAGAAACACTATGCTAAATGAACTAAGCCGTAAACACAAAAGGACAAATACTATATGGTGTCATTTATTGGAAATATCTAGAATAGATAAATTCATAGAGACAGAAAGTAGATTAGAAGTTTCCAGAGGTGGAATTACTACTTAATGGGTACAGAGTTTTTGTTTGGAGTCATGAAAAATTTTTGGAAATAGATACTAGTGAGAGTTGCACAACAGTAAATGTAATTAATGACATTGAATTGTACCTTAAAAATGATTAAAGTGGCAAACTTTATATATATTTTACATTCCTCCCCCCTCAAAAAGGTAACTGCTGCCTCATACTATGAAGTGGATTGTGCTGCCACCAGAGTCTTAAATGGACCCTGCTGAATTAAGAGTAAGGGGAGGATATGAGCTACAAAAGCTTTTAGGTAAAAGAATAGGCAAATTCACTCATCAGATCCTTCTTCTCTTCATGTTCTAATGCAAGGATCCAAATATACTCACAAATTAACACAGTATCCACAATAGTTGCTCATGGGGGCTGACAAATAGTAACAACTCATATTACTCTGAAATTTGCA
This sequence comes from Hipposideros armiger, assembly GCF_001890085.2. Classification (NCBI taxonomy): domain Eukaryota; kingdom Metazoa; phylum Chordata; class Mammalia; order Chiroptera; family Hipposideridae; genus Hipposideros; species Hipposideros armiger. Next base: position 1,513,101 of record NW_017731422.1, read on the forward strand.
TACAGGTAGGTCTAGATGGAAAGTTCATGAAGTGTAATCTTCTTTATGATGGCAACTAGGTGCTCATGAAACATTAGAATTGAAAATACATTTTTTAATAAAAGTAATAAGATTCCATTGAATTTTCAAAAAATTAAAATGTTGGCATTAAAAGGGCAAGACCATCCTAATGGTATTAACACAGCTGGCAAAGGAAAAGGTATGCATGCCAGAGTTTTGGCAAAAATTCCAGAAGTATTTTTAGTGCTTTGAGCAATGCATAGTCTTTTGAATTTGTTGCTAGAAGTTGTGGTCACAACCTGCCAATGACGATGACATTCTTTGGCACAATTTGAAAGTTATTTATGATATTTTCTGGATCTGCCCAAAGAAAGATCATCTTGATGAAATAGATATCAAATTTGACCTTGCAACCACTGTCAAACACGTGGAGGGACTGCTGACTAAAAACATTTGAAGTGATTATATTTAATTTTGAGAAGATACAAGATGAACAAAAAAGAGAACCACAGAAATTTCTCAAAGAAAGAATAAACCAAGGCCTTTAGAGGAAAATGAAATCAATATAAAATGGTTCTATCCAGTTACTTGGTATAAACTATTGCTTGTTACAAATAATGTTAGCAAAAGCTTGTACAAAAATTATATCTAAGTTAATAAAGTAAGTTCAGTTGTTTTTTTTTAATTTAAGGGAAAATAGCTTTTCCAAATCAAAGGAAAATTCAGACAGGGAAATGAAAACATTTGCCTAATTATGAAGAAGTTTCACAAACAAAGACTCTTAAAATTAATTTCTATAGAGACTATTTTCTGGTCATTATAGATCAAGGTGTATTATTCTGAGAAAACCATTTCAGGGAATCTCTTATTTGTTGTTCTGGGAAAGTTAGTTACATTCTATGGGGTGAGTGAGGGGATGTGCATTGTTTGAAAAAGTTTCAATTTTATCATTTACTTTTAATTTGGAAAATGAGAACAATATTTATTAATTTTGAAATGTAAACTCTAAGAAGTAAATAGTTGTCTCCATCAGGATATGCAGAAGAGAGAAACTTGGGGAGAAGATATCAGACAGGGAAGGGAGGAGTATGAATTAGCCACTAACAGGGAAAGTTGAGACACAGGAGAGTTGGGGCTTCAGTGAGGCCTTGTCAGCCCTAAGATTCAGGATCTAGGAGAAAAGGGGAAGGAAGGAGATTTCTGCAGACAGGTTGAGATGAGCATGATCACAGGCATTCTGAAAACAATGAGGAAACAGGCCCAATTAGAGCAAAGGATATGCGTCCACGAGTGGAGGGAAACATAGGCTGCGACCCTGAAGTCCCAGTAGCAGTTTTCTTCTTCCTCTAAAACCCTTTAAGAACTTGGGTGTGTATCACCCAAATGTTTTCCAAAAGGGCTGTGCCCGTTTACTGTCCCACCAGCCATTCATGCAAGTTCAAATTTCACTGTATTTGTACCAGTATTATTGTAAGTTTTAAACTTCATTAAAAGTTTAATAATTAATAATCTGGTACTCTGCCAACATTTCTAAAATATAGCATTACAGTAAAATTGAAACCATCTCTGTTTTTAAAATGTTTCTTGGAGACTCACAGTGCTCTCTGCTTTTGGTATGGCGGCAGGAGCCTTACTTCCCAGTCCTAGGGACCAGTCCGTGAGCCTCTCACCATCTATAGCGTAAGAGTCATAATGTATGTCCTGCTTTGTCCCAAAGTGGTTAAGATTAAAGGAGGCGATAGAAGTGGACATTCATAAATAGTAGAAGTCTAGATAAATGTAAAGTTTAAGATAAATTGGCATGTATGATATTAGTATAGCATATAGTAAGACAGTCTGAGTACCTACTTCATACAATCGTGTGAGACTTAAAGATATCACTTCTGATTCCACTTTTTAAAAATTGAAATTTGATGTTGGGGGATAGACAAAATCCTGAACTTCATATTGAAAATCAAATATGTAAGAATTGCCAGGAAAATGCTCAAAAAGTGTAATCAGGGGAAGGGAATATTAATTAGCCAGGCTAAGTATTAAAACATATTACAATGCTATACTTATTCAAAGTTTTGTGTTGGTACATAAATAGATTAATTGAGCAGCCAAGAAAGACCAGAAATATACCCAAATATGGATGGTGAATGAACATATGGTAAAGGTAGAAAAATTGTCTCTATGTGGTAACCAAAAAAAAAACAAAACCAAAAAACTAAGATACAAAGCAACAGAAAGGTATATTGTGATATTCTTTATATCAAGAGGATACCCAGGGAAAATACCTATCTTGTATACATGTAGTCTATATCTAAAAACACACTTATGTATATATGCTTGTATATGCATAGAATTTTCTGGAAGAACACATGAAACTTATAGAAGTGGTCGTTGATGAATGAGTTTAGAGATGAGAGGGAGACATACTATTGAATGTTACCCTTCACTATAGTTGGGAGCTTTTAAACCAATTTCAAGTATTACCTATTTTTAAATAGTTTAAAGAAAATATTAGCTCAGAGTAAGGCAGAGCCAGTAGGAAGTTCTGCAAACCAAGAATGCTGGTGATTGTTTTTAGCTTTTCACTTAGATTTTAGTGTCCTGGTATCTAATATATCAGTTGTATAAATCTACCTTTCTGCAATTCTTTGCATAGTCCTGGGCACAGAGTTGGCTTGTAATAAAGACTTGCTGGAGTGTGAAGGTAACTTTCCTTAACTATGGAATGGGTCTAATTTAGGAAGCAGGATTGCATAGTTGGCAAGCCTCTTAAATACTTTCCCCACAGTACCAGTGTGAAATATCAAACCTTTGGCAGCCAGGCAAGTTCCTTGAATTCATGTGTAGCATTTCTGTTCAGAATTGAGATCCAATGCCTAGTGCCTAGCTTTTTAAAATTATCTTTCTGAAATCTTGCTACATTTTTGTACTGGTTGAAATGAAGCCCTTTGGACACATGAGGAGCTGTTAAAATTTCTTCCCTTGGAAAGTCACTGCACTGGATTTCAGCATTGAGTTTTGTTTCTTGCTGCTCTTTCAAATTCTCCTTGTTGTTTGGGTCCTTTCGCAGTTCTCACCCCACCACGGCCAGAGACACGATGTCAAAAGCTCTCTTCAAAAAGTCAACTAAGCAAGTTTTCTCTTTTTTAAATGTAACATTGAAGAAAAAATAAACATATATTACCAATAATTTTATCCAGTCAAGAATTTCGTAAGCCTATGAAGTCAGCATCTCACGCAGTGGAGACAATTCTGTTGTATATATGATTATCTTTTAAAAATTGCCTCCTGAAACAATGATGCCTATAACAACCAAATAGAAATCAGAATATAATGATATAACTGCTGGCCTTTGTCCAACCGTGACCATTAATAATAGTATAGTCTGTAATAACTGGTGGAATGACAGTAGTTTGTGAATGATAAGAATCACAGTAAGCTGTTGCATGTTCTCAAGGTTGGTAGCGGTATTCATTATCTATTGTATCATATCTACGCTGTCTGTAACAGATAACCCAGAACTTAGTGTCTTAAAACAACAGTAATCATGACTTCCGTAGGGTTAGTGGGAGCAGCATTGCTGAGCAGTTCTGGTTGTGGCTTCCCAGGAGGTTGCAGTCAAAAGTCAGCCAGGTGCTCACTGAGGCTAGCCAGTCCCCTTCTATGGCAGCTCACTTACATGGCTAACAAGATCAGTACTGGCCATTGGCTGAGGGCCTCAGTTCTCCATGGGATGGCTTAAATGTTCATATTGCATGGCAACTGGCTTATGCCAGAGCAAACGATCCAGGAGAGCAAGGTGGGAGCCTCAGTGCCTTCTGGGACCTATCCCCAAAGGTTACATGCTGTTGTCACCAACCCTGATTCAGTGTGGGAGAGAACTACATAAGAGTATGGCAAGAGTTACTGAGGACCATCTTGGGAGCACTACCACAGCAGCTCAAGCAGGATCTAGTTTTAAGGAAAAGAGCAATTTGGGAAAAGTAAAAAAAAAAAAAAACCACAATGCAAAGTCAAGAGCTTCATCTCTTCTCCATACGTACAAATGCTGAAGGTTAGGTTAGGTTACATCCAATAACTGGTGATTTTAAAAGAGGAAATTTTTACTGAATAATGGACCACAGTCAAGAACTGCTGCACATACTTCAGATTTTTTCCCCCACTAAATCTTCAGTGAACATTTTTCGAACATCGGATTTATGTAGGATGACTAATGGGCTGTAGGGTAATTCAGCCATTGTTTTTAAAAATCAAATATGGCAAATAAACCTGAGATCCTGCTGAAAGAGTTGAGGTTAAACCCCACCTCTTTCAGAAACTACTGAGGGGCCTGTGTGTGTCCTCTCTGTAGAGAGAAGGCCTCCATTCTTGATGTCTAGCCCAAACTCCACACCAATCTGCCTGGCCTTCCTTTTATCCTCTTTAGTAGAACCTTGGGCTCAGTCAGGACAACTGGGATTTGGAATCTTGACTCCAGGAAGTCTGCATTTTTTTAAACCTCACGCCATTCTCTGATTTTAAAGCTAGTAGCATTTTAAGTTCTATACTTAAAGGTAGATTTAGCATTAGATAAGATAATGTGCTTAAAGTGCTTTGGCACAGTGCCCTAAAGAGAATCAGGATGCAGTAAATGAGATGGCATCACACCCATCCTAATCATGTCGTCATCATCACTATCATGCAGTTGACCTTGACCTTCTAAGTTCAGCTATACTGCACACTGACCTTGAAGTACCCTGAGTTTTATGAGCTGTGTTTTAAAAAGTGGGAAAGAGTTGCCTTTGTCACTTTTCTAACCTAGAGGAGTCATATAAGTGAAAGAATATATGAAAATTACTTAGAGAAAAGCGAAATAGGAAAGAGGTGCTTGTTTTTTTAATTGAATTTATTGGAATAACATTGGTTAATAAAAATATATGTTTCAAGTATACCATTCCATAATATATCATCTGTATATTGCATTGTGTGTTCACCCCTAAAGTCCAATCTCCTCTGTCACCATGTATTTGATCCCTTTTCTACCTCCCACCCCCAACCCCCTTCCCCTGTTAACCACTGTCCTGTTGTCTGGGAAAGAGTTGCTTTTAAAAGGCTACTAGAAAAGAAAAAAAAAAAAAAAAGGCTACTAGAGTAAGATCTAGAACAGGTTCAGTAACCAGCTCTTTTGTGAACCTTAGATGCCTCATATTTACAGTTAGAGTGTAAGACTACATCATCTCAACCATTCCTTCTATCACTAATCATCTTATTGATTTTGTATTTGATCCCACAACAACCCAATGCAGTGTTATCACTGGGCAAGTTCTCCGTGACTCAGTTTTCCCAGGTAGAAAATGTGACTAACGATAGTGCCTTCTTATGAGTTTTCTTAAGGATTAAATGAGCTAAAATACATAAAACCCTTAGGACAGTGCCTGGAACATAATAAGCATGCTGTGTGAGCAGTGCTCATGATTTGTCAGATGAGGAAGCTGAGATCCATGAAAGCTAATCATTTTTTCTGAGGTCACACAGTAGTAGAGCTGGAACTTGGGGTCAGGTCTTCTATGAAGCCACATTATTAGCACGTATATTTTTCAAACCTTGTTAGTTATCTACTTTTGAAAAGCATAATTGATTATCACAGCTACACCCCCAATCACCCTCTGCCAAGTTTGTTTTATGGAAAAAGGTAAAAAATGAGAAGATGGGATATTGTTTGTCCCTAGGATTCTGAATGTCTATGGAACATAGATCAGTGCTTCCTTCAAAACCAAGACATCCCCTCCAGGGAATCTCCACCTAGGAAGGCAGAAGCGAATTCTATTGTACTTGGTTTCCAAGAGCTCTTTGTGACTGTCTCAATTCCGCTGACACTGCCTGTAAGGTAATCGCTCATTTTACCCTACCTTACCTATGTCTCCACATTTCTCACTTATGTGGATAAAGAGAATGAATTTTACTCAATACTGTACAGCAGTAAATAATGGTTTGGCTTTAAAATAGAGTTTTGCTCTCCTGTTCTCCATTCTTTTCTGCTAATTGCGATTCTGCTTTGGGTGAATGCACCAAAAGTAAAATCTCACTGTCTTCCGTGCAGTTATGGCATCAGGCTGGACCAGGGCCCGAGACAATGCAAACATCATTGTAGCCATTTGAAAAAGATAGGTGAGACTAAAAAATAATTTGACTAGCTTTATTGTTCTTGCTGTTTGTTTTGCTTTCAAATATAACCAGAGCATTATTTCTTGGAGGCTGTGTTTTTCAAAACAAAATGTCCTTGAATATCTGTATAATCCCAAACAGTGCTGCCTTTACTCAAAATATTTTTGAAATTACCCTCTGGAAATTATCTTCAGAGCTTGCAACACATTCTTTTGAAAGCTCGGTGGTGACGAATCAATCACATTATTTTATTAATACACTGTAAAGGTGTAGATTCAAACTACTACTGACATAAATATAAAAAGAAAAATTATGGAATGGATTATATTGTGGCTCAATTCAGTGGCTATGAATAGTGAAACTAAATTGATGCAGAAAATTAAAGAAGTATTAAAAGAAAGTTTTGAGTGTTATAACAGATTGTTATCATTTCTGAATGTTATTGGTACATTTCCATTGTATCAACAACATTAAGAGTATTTATCTTCATAAACTCTTAAGTTTACCTAGTGGAAAAGTTAAATTAAAAGTCCTATTGGAACTTTTTTAAACAAAATAATGTTCAATTATTATACTGTTCAATTTTTTGTATTTTATATTATTTTTTAAATGTTATAAAAATGAATTATTTTATTGCCCTATAAAACACAACCTTATTAAACTGGTTTTCGTGGTCTGTTTATGAGAATGTTTTATCAAAATGGATATTTTAAATGTTATAGAGATAATAATACTGTGCTAAATTAGACCATAAATTATTAATTTGGAAAACAAATACATTTTTATTATTTTTCTAGAATGCCTTTATATGTTATAATAGGCAACTATGAGGAAGTAAGATGCCTTCGCTTGGCACATGTGCTGTCTTTGGGTACACAGGTCTCTGCTGTAAATGCATAATTGTGTCCACATTTGTGCAAACTTAACTGTTAGTTGTTGTGTCTGTACTTCTCCGTTTGTATACTTATACACATTTGTATTTGTTCAGAAGACTTCTCTTTAGCTTTTATCCTATAGGGACATATTAATTTGTGATAATAAAATAAGTAAGAGTAGAGAGAGTACAGAGTCAGAAAAATGGAGCAGAATTCTTAAAAGAGATTGCAGTAGAAGGAAAGAAATTAGATTTTTGGCTGCTAACACTTGGCTCAGGGGGGTTGATTTAATGAATGGTGTGGTGAAAAGAGCAGAAGTCAAGAGGTTTGGCTTAGAACTCCTTGGCTCTGCCACTAATCTCTCTGAAGGACCTCAGACAGATCACTTGACCTCTGTGAGCTTCTGTTTCCTCATCTGTAAAATGACAGTTTTGACAACTTGGTTGCTAAAAACTCCTTCCAACTATAACATTCTGTCATTCCAATTCTGAATGTACTGATTCAGATCTTTTTTTCCCTCTGTATTATTTGCATGCAGACAACCTAAATGTCCACAGATGCTTAACTGCAAGAATTTGTAGTAGTCAGCTCAGGCTGCCATAACAAAACAACACCGTGGGTGGCTGAAACAACAGACATTTATTTTCTCACTGTTCTGGAGGCTGAGAAATCCAAGATCAAGGTGCTGGCCAATTTGGTTCCTGATGAGAGCCTCCTTCCTGGCTTGCAAATGGGCACTTTCTTGCTGTCTCCTCACATGATCTTTCTCTGTGGGAGAGCATGGAGAGAGAGGCAGAGCGAGAGATATCTCTTTCTTTTATAAAGCCACCAATCCTATCAGATCAGGGTCCCATCCTTATGACCTCATTTAACCTTCATTACCTCCTAGAAACTGTCTCCAATTAACAGTCATATTGGACATTTAGAGCTTCAGCATACGAATTTTAGGAGTACACAATTGAACCCAGAGCAGTTCCCCTTGATACTTCACTCTAGACCCCCCTCTTCCTTCCAAGTGGTTTGTACTCACTATCCTCCTTTTTAAGTTAAGAAAAAAAAACTAAAATTACATGAGCTTCTAAAATCAATCAGAAATAATAAATATACTATCAAAAAGTGTGTAAAAGTAGTGGAAGTGGAAATGACATTTTGATGAAACTGTTCTTCAACATTTTATTATGGAAATTTAGTCACATAAAACACACAGGCTTACAGAGAAGTTGATAGAAGTTTACAATGAACACTCATATACCCACCACCTGCATCCACAGTTAATATTTTACTCATTTTGTTGCATATCTGCCCATCCTCCATTCATTCCAAACATCTTTTTTTATGCATTTCAAAGTAAGTTGCACACACCAGTACTTAAGCATGCATATTATTAACTAAAGTTTTTAAATGTTCATACAGTGAAACGCACAAATCTCAAGTGTATCATTCTGATGAAATTCTTTTAGATCACCATTTTAAATCTTGCTATGTTTTATACACATATTAATTTAAAGAGTTATATTGTGAGAAAAGGGACACTGTACCATAGATATAGAGCTATTTATAACTCATGGTAGTTGCTGAAAGCACCACTATTTAACTCACTAAAAGGGACAGAGCTAGTAAGTGAGAGGATGAAGAAAAAACGTCAACATACTTTAAAAAGAGGAGGAGGCAAATTTGTCAGGTGATTAGGAAAAAGACTGGTTATAGGCATGCTTTGTACATGCATAAATAAATAATTTGTTTTCTACCTTTGCTTTGCTTTGTAAATTTGAGGGCAGGGAGGGAAATGGAAAAAACATGGTGTCTCTCCTCTCTCTCATCCCCCGAAATTCTTTCTCAACTAAGAGAGAGAATCTCCTGTGGTTCCTAACATGTGCTTGTTACCTTGTTAAAGGTTGATAGGTGAGTTAGTGAATGAGTTAAAATGAATGACTGTCCTTAGCAGTCAGAGGGCCCTCTCTAGGGACTCCTTAACTGGTGGTTATGAGATAATTTTAATACGTTCTCATGAATGGATCATGCACTGTGCTCTCCAAAAGTGTTAGAGGAAGGCATTCTAGGCAAGTTAGAAAAGGGCTGTCTCATGCATAGGAATGCAGAATTGGTTCAAATTTCTTTGTATTTATATATATGTATATGTATTTGTGTATATAACTATGTAGCTATGTATACATTTTTATTTATATGTACAGACATACTGACATTGAGCATATTGGGAATATTTGTCAATGCGCTTCTTTTGCCTAGCCCCTGAATTAGTTGTAGGTTTCTTAGAACAGTTGCAATTGAAAGTCTGTCTGCATCCACGGGAGTCTTAGTTGCTCTTAGCGGTTTATATCTCAGCTCTTTGTTCCCCACTCAAAGTTCCCCACTGTCTGAGTGAGTCATCCCAGCATTTAGCAGCATCAGTGGCTATTTTCCTCCAAAGTCACTTGAAGTGAACTCCAGAGCACTGGAAGGAGTTGTTTGTGCAGGTGATGGTTGATAAAGAAGGGCTGTTTTGGTATTGCCTCAGTCCTTGGGGTGTGATGTGCTATCTGTCTTAACAAGCAGGCACTCTTGAAGGAAAAAAAAAAAAAAGACAAACCAACTTGTTCTCAATTTTGAGCATTGTTCTGACATTTGGACAAGAGCTGACACTGCTAGAGAAGGTCTGCCTTTTTAAGCACTGCTCACGCTGTCTACAAGGACAGGAAGCCTCAGCATGCGTGAGATTCGGCCCTTGTGTTCAGAGTGACCCAGAGTGGCCCAGAGGAACCAGAATCAACAGTAGGTCCACCCTATAGATAACCAAGGAAGTTGTTCTCACAGAAGCCCAGTCTGGAGGCAAAAGCCACAGGGTCTAGGGTTGCACTGCAGCCGTGGGCCTGCGTGGAGGGCCTCAGCCAGAAAGTAGCACTGGGAGTCTAAAACTGGAGACAAGGGACCCATCCTGTGAGGGGGTCGGGGCAAACATCAGGAGATGCAGGAAGCGGATGCTGTGGTGAAATGCGAGAACACAGGCAGCAGGCGCTAGGAGGCTCCAAAGAAAGGGAGACGGGCAGGAGTCCACAGGATGGGAACCCCCATCCGCACACATGACACCTGGAGGAATCCCAGCAGCGTCCTAGCGAAATGACACAGGGGACAAGGCAGGGCCTAAGCAAAGAAAGCCACCTACTCACACATGATTTTCCTGTCACCCTACAAGGCAAAAGCATTGTAAGACGCAGCTTCATCTAGGCAGGCGGATGGTGACATCATCCCTAACAGGCTGAAATGGATGGTTCCATGCTTAGCATTTTTTTTCTTTAAAAAGTATAATTATTGCGGCAAGAAAAACTGTTTTGAACTTGGTTTTTAAATTTTACTTTACATTTTCCTGGGGTTTAGTTCTGTTTGCTTCCAGCATGGTCCAAATACCTACTTCAAAGCAAACATTCTAACAAGAACTTGTTAAAAGGAAGGGAAACCAGCTCCTGTGGCTTCTTGTACACCAGCTATGGAGGCACTCACAGAACCACGTTTGTGAGTTGAGTGTAAATGAATCCGAAACCTACAAATTAGATTTCCCTTGAAATACACATGGGTTTAAAACCTTAACGGGAAAAGAACTTGGCAAATCAAATCTGACCATATTCAGTAAAACCTCACTAATTTGCACTAATGACCAAGAGACCCATTGAGAATTACTGAATATTTGTGAGCAAGTTAGCATGGGAACAAATACCAAAACAGGGGTGAGGGGATGAGGGTGGATGGAGGGACAGCGGGAGGGGGCAAGAATCAAAGTTCCAGCATCAAACAAACATACTTTCTGGTACAATGAAGAATGTATTTGAACAGTTACTGGAATGAAACTCAATAGCTTAATGAGTGCCTTGCTGCGGTGCGCCTGCCCGCTGGGGAGGCAGCCATGTCATACAGCCAGCCTCAGCCAGCAGCTAATGTGCACTTAGGTAAAGAGGCCTTTGCCTCATTGAAAGTTTGGGGGGGTGGGGGGGTTGTGGTTTTTGCAGGGGTGTGAACCAATGAGATTCTACCATGTGTCATGCACGTTAGCTATGGGCTTGCACATGCAGGCTGTGCTTGTAAATCAGTTTTGAGGGTGGGATTGCTTATTACCGCTTTATAAAAAAAAATGCAAGAACTTGCTAGAAGAGATAGCAAGGGAGGTTGGGCTTCTGACTAGCTGAACCTACCTTAGATGTTAGTGAATCATATATATATAGTAGAAGATACTCAATTTAAGTTCTTCCGAATTGAAGATTGACTAGCAGCCCTATATTGTGACATGAATTTCATTCATAAGAAACATCGCATCTTCCTTTATAAGCTACTATCTAAAAAGTTCTTTGAAGATTCAATTATCTATGGCCCAAATTTCAGCAATTATAATGACTGTATAATTCATTTCCTTTGAGAAATGGAATACTTTTTTCCAGTTGTTACTATTTTAGCAATTGCAGTTCAAGTACAGTGGTAATGCTGCCTTTCAGTTCCCTCTTAATCACATCTAAGAATCTCGAGGGTTTTGGATGTTCTTTATAACTGGTGGATGTCTGTTAACTAAGTGTGCTCTGACTTAAGGTTTCTGTTTATACTGATTTCAGTTGTTCTTCCCACTTTCCTTACTGTGAGCTACTGTTTTACCAGCTGAAGAATAGAACTTGCGCTCAAGCGGCCATTGAAGACTGTGGGGAATAATAAACATGTGTAGCCAGGGCTCCCTCTAGTATATAAGTCGAGCAAATGGTGTCAGGTCTTGTAGTTCTGCCCCAGGACCAGAAAAGGAGTCATCAGCCCACAGCTGGTACAGAAAAAGACTGAACCTCTTTTGACTCCCACTAGAGCCTTCTAGTTTCATAGTTTTTCGTCTTTTCTCTCTTCACAACGCCCCATTAGGCAGTCAAGTGTGGTTCAGGCAGACCTTATGTGCCATCTCCTCTTGGAGTCACGGGGTAGGGGAATAAGGAAATGTGAGGGTGTGTTCATTAACATCTCCACAGGAACTGTACCAAAAGGGCTCCCTCTTCCCAAGCCCCCAGCGTTGCCCCCGTGACTCTCAGGCAGGCGATCTGCTTTGCTTAGAAAAAGAAAGAAAAAAGAAAAACCAAGGCCAGTGTAGGCTTTCTGAATTATTTTCTTCTCTACCTCAAAAGTTCTGTCATTTAACTTCTATTCCTCCCTTGACCCTATTTCTGAGGAAGAAGCACTCATTGCTTTGCCAAGCAGGTGCCTGAACTGTTCTCTTCACCACAAGCTCTCTCTCCGCTCCCTTCCTGCTCTCTCTCTGAGTCGAGTCAGGTCTCCGCCATCTTGAGTCCTGTCCTCAGTTCAGTTTACTCTTACTGCCGTTTCACAACAGAACGCCTTAGAAGGTTGGAGAGCATTCTACCTCATATGTGTGATGGGCTCCAAGTCTTTGCCTCTAATGTCCGATGTTATCTTACCCCCTGACAACCTCTCCTAACTCACCTCCCACCCCGTCCTCATGCTCATTCTGCTACAGCCGTGCTGTCTTCTCCTGTACCCAGAATACTCCACTGTGCTCCTGCCTTCCATCCCACTTGTAGCTCTCTCTACCTGGATTGCTCTTTTGTCATATACCTGCATGGGCTCACTCCCTCATTTCCTGTAGGTCGCTCTGATCAAATATTACCTCAGGCCTTCCTTGAACCCTTACACTTAACAGTAGCTCCATCCTCTCATCAGGGTCCCCATTACTTTTTCCCAGCTTTACTTTTTCCCATAGCACCTGTCATCCCCGCCAGACGGTGTGTTTGTTTACTTATTTGTTTGTTGTCTGTTTCTCCCACCATAATATGTGCCTAAGGGTATGGACTTGGCCTGTGTTGCTCTCAGATACATCCCTAGCACCTAGAAGAATAATGAATAACTGGTAAACAGTGGGCACTTGGTGAGTCACTAATGAACGGTTGAATGAAAGATATCCTGTAGATTAGCGGTTCTCAACCTGTGGGTCACAACCCCTTTGGGGGTCGAACGACCCTTTCACAGGGGTCGCCTAAGACCATCGGAAAACAAAAAGATATTTACATTACGATTCATAACAGTAGCAAAATTACAGTTATAGAGTAGCAGCGAAAATATATTATGGTTGGGGGTCACCACAACATGAGGAACTGTATTAAGGGGTCGCGGCATTAGGAAGGTTGAGAACCGCTGCTATAGATACATAAGTGTTCTACAAATATATACTGACCCTTTCTCTGGTTAACTTTGTTCTTTTGTTTTTAATTAATGATTTTTCAGATTTTGTATTTTTTTTCTTTGTTTTGTTTTTCATTGAGTGAAGTTTTTAAACACAGTTTTTAAATTAGTGTTGCTCTCTGGCTCAACCTTCCTGTTGCTTCCTAACAGAGATCATCTCCTACAGTCAAATCCTTGTTAAGACTCATTTCTTCACGTAGCTTGGAATTCAGATTTTTCACAATAAGAGAATAAGCCTTCAGAGAGCTAAGTTGTGCATCATCAAGAGCTTTTTCAGATTTTTGAAATTAAGTTTTTGGTCAAGTTCAAGATCTTCTTAGTTTTTAATTCCTCTTTCAATAAGTCTATTGAACTTTAAAGCACTAATATTTTTAAAAACATAAAAGAGAAAGGCCTTGACCATAAAACATTTATGGCCCAGTTGAAAGAGACCGTATTATTTTATTATAATGCTTAACGTGATAAGCCTTCACAGGATGAAATGCGGAGCAAGGGGCAGGTACTTCCCTCAGTTCTAGAGTTCAGAGAAGGCTTCACAGAGGAAGGATCACCTGAGCTGAATTCTGAAGGATAAGAAGAGCTTAGCGAAGCAGAGAGGGAGGAGGTGCAGCGGGGACCTAAGCAAAAGTAGATGGGGTGTCGGTGGAGGGCCTTTGAGTTGGGGAAGCAAACCTCAGAGTTAGAAGGAATATTATAGTATACCTTCAATTTTTTGGTGGTTTTGGAGCTTTACCACATAACTTGTTCTTCAAACAAAACCTTCTATATTAGTTTAATATCAAAATTAGATGAAAGCAGAGCTGCCAGTTGAGGTTGGGGTGGAAAACTCAGGACTTCCTCGCTTGGCCTCCCCCTCACTTGTCCTCGCCCATTTTTGTCATCTCTTTAGGACATCTTCACAGAACCTCCAGGCTTCTCTGCACACAATTCTAAACAACAGCCCTTTCAGCTTTGCTAGAAAACTGACTCAGAAAGTTATAATATCTCAATGAATTCATGGCAGCGTCCAGAATAGAATGAAGTCTCTTGAGATTCCCAATTTCATGCTTTTTTTCAGTATAATATATGATCATTGGGGAAAAAATTTACTATTTTATACAACAGAAATTCCTCACTCCTATTACACAGATGTAATATATGAAATAAAGAAAATAAATGTCCAAGTTAGAATATTCTACATTCTGCATATTCAACACATTTGTTAATCTTTATATTCATTTTTTAAAATATACTAGATTCTTTTAGAATTGTATCCTAGTTCATACAGTTCCCTTGGCCTTTTCATGCTGAAAATTTTCATGCTCAAAAATTTCAGCTTAAATTTTTAGGAATTAGATACAGGGAGTTTCTGTTAAGGCCCCTTGTGAATGGAAGCCCATCCTATTAAGTCTTGATAGTGCCTGGGTTTACCAACCTTGTCTAAATAGTATATCATGGCTCAAACATGCAATAATGGCAAAAGCAGTGGAGTAAGAGTCAGGAGACCTGATTCTACTCCCAGTGCAGCCGTTAACTGGCTAAATACCATTTGGAAAAGTCACTCAAGCTCAACTGGACAATGAGAAGGTTGAACTAAATTATCTCAAAGGCCCATTCCAGCTCCTAGTCTGTGATTCTAATTACAGCATATGTTGTGTTTTATCTTTGAAAGTGTTGATGTTTTATATTTTATAGACTGCCATAAGCTCTCATTTTTGGTGGTCCTAATGCTGCAAAATAATTGGGTACGTCAAGCAGTTGATTGTGACTATATTAAAAGAGAAGGGGTCATTTATTCATTTACTCATCAGAGCAAACAATATCTGCTAATGAAATGTGCTAATGTATTTGCAGTTGTATTCCCAGTCTGGGGGTTTGAATGGCTTCCCTGCAGTTCTGGTAAGACATTCCCCATGACTGAATCAGTGGACAGCTCGGCCTTGGACTGCCCACTTAGCAGATAGGAGGATGTTTATGAAGAGGTCTGCTGATCTCAGTGAAAACCACGGCACATAAACTCTTTCAGGTCACTCAGAATTGTACAAGTCCTCAGAGTCCTTCTCTGAACTCCCCATCCTATATTTGATTCCCCTGTCTCATTTTTCCTCAGAAGCCCTTCCTCAATGTGCTATTTAAAGTCCTTCCCATCAAGCCCTATTACTTTAAGAATAAGTGTGATATAACAAACAATGATATTATTATATTGTGAGGACAAGAAATAGGGGGTAAGTTATAAAGCAGAACATTTTTATTTACACAGCAGTGTTTTAATAACCAGTAAAATTTTGGAAGAGAACTAGAAAAATAGTTAAAAGATAAATGGACTTATGTTTCAATGTTATGATTTTTCACATACACTAAAGTTCATTTTTACTTTTTTTTTTTTTTTAATCCTTGAATTTCGGACAGGACCCTGGGAGAGTTGTTGGCATCCTTTGGTCAACACATTTGTCAGGGTATTTTCTTTTTTCAATGTCCTTCTATGGTTCTATTAAGCAATAACCTCATTAGCAACACATGCTGAGTGGTATAGTATGATAGCCTTACTACAAAGGGGTTCTGTATTTCAGTTGCCAGGATATAACACTCTTATGACAGGGGAGAAAAAGAAAACTTGCTGTGAAGGGGAAGGTTAGACATTATTTACTCTAAATATTGGAGCTTTCCATTTGAAAGTTTACAGAGGCTGAAGAATTGTTGAATTTGGAGATTTCGAAATAAAAATCTCCAGCGAACTCTAAAAATGTTTCCACCTTGAAAACAAGAACTATTCCCTCCTGTGAGCGTTTGCCTTACATAGCTTATAAGTTATTTTCATCACAAGTACCTTTCACTTAGAGACACAGTATCACCCTCTTCTGGAGCGAAACAAATAAAACATTCTGGTTCGGGGCAAGGCGACTCGAGAACAGACTGTCTTGTGTTGAGTTAGGGGGACTTTTTTCACCTCTTTATATCAAGTCTATTTTTTAGGCTGCATCAGGTTAGAGCAATGCAGACTCGGAAAGAAAAGCCCAAGCCAAATGAACCCTGGCAGTATTCCAGAAGCGCTGGGCACTGGTGCACTTAAATCATTTGCAACTCCAAATTCTTTTTTTTTTTTCTTTTACCTTTGGCTTTATGTCATCATATATGAGTTAAAACTATGGAAAAATACATTCTTACTGATTTCACCTCTTCGGGGCCCTTGACTCGGTTTACACAGGCAGAATATGTACAACCAATGTCATTGTTCACAAAAGGATTATAGATGGCAAAGAGATCGGTAAGTCTCAGACAACCTTAGAAATAAGGCTGTGTTGACACAGCTAGAATTCTGTGCATAAATGCTTTCTCTGGTTCCTGTCCACGTACCTGTCACTCTCTTGCATGACGATATGTGGGAGTGTGGTGTTTTCTCCATCTGTGGGTGGATGGGGTGGGCCACATGGATAAAGACTAAGCTATACCTGAGCTCCATGTGGGAGGAAAACCGTATGAAATTGCCATATTTGGAAGTCAAAACCAATTGCATGTCAACAGTTTGATATGATTCAACCTAATATTGTTTTCTGTTACTAATTAGCAGTTACCCTTCAATTCACATTTGCTCCCAGCATGAACTAAATTGACAAGCCATTTCCAAAGCAAAGCAACTCAAAAAGATACAGAAGGTTCTCTGTACCTCAGTTTCTTCGTCTATTAAAATGGGGATGGTAATGGTACCTGCCTTGTAGGGTTATTGTGAAGATTAAATGTAAAGGGCTTATCATAGGGCCTGGCACATAATAAGCACTCAATAAATTTAGCCATTATTGACATTGTCATCATTATCAGCATCTTACTTATGTATTTGTTCCACAAACATTTATTGGCATCTGACTACACGACAGGCCGAGTGTCAGGTGCTGGGACCACATTTCTAAACAGGCTATATTCCCTGCCCTAAGGAGCTCACAAGCAAGTGTATGGCACTTACAATATAGTGTAGCACGTGCTGCTCTAAGGTCAGCAGGTACTGTAGACACACATAGGCGAAGCCTAACTTTGTTGTAACAATCAGGGAAGGCTTCTTGGAGGAAGTGTCATCTGAGCTGAAACCTAAAGGACCGGTAGAAGTTAGTTAAGCAAAAAGAACCAAAAAGATCCATCAGCATGAGTATAAATTACAGAGGCCTGAGGAAGAAAGCATGGTATGTTCTGAGACCTAATTAAATGTGACAGGAGCAGGGAAGAAAAAGTGAAGTCACTGCTTCCCTCCTGCTTTGCACTTGGAACCTCATACATCAGATGGCTTCACCTGTTGTCCCTAAAGCAGAAGTGAGTATGATTTCTGCCAATACGTTGAAGAGCTTATTGCCAATTGCCTGTTCAGATAGCTTGAGAGCTCCTTACCAAGGGATTCTAACTATAATATTTTTGTCCTATATGGAAGTGGCTGTTCTGTATTTTTATATATCAAAGGCATTAGGTAGGAAAAATGGACGAAAAAAATGGCCTCTAGAATTTTTTTTAAAAGTATTTCGAAACAATATCTGTTCATAATGCCACATAATAGCAATAGTAATATGATTATAGAAGCTCAATTACCTATTTATATGAATAATCAAAGGGTACATTTTTTTAAAAAAAACAAAGCCAGTTAACATGAGCTAAACATAGGCATTAAAAATCAACCTGATTGATCTGGATTTTTTTTCTCTAGAGCACAGTAAGTCAGGGAATGCAAAGGACTGCAGCAGTCAGATCCCTTGCAGTGAGGCTGCTCCCCAAACAGAGCTTCCCTCTCATTCTTCAAACCCATGTGCGTTCAAAGGATGTTTTCCTTTCTGCTTTGTCCTCTTACTAAGGTAGAACTCACATGCCCATTGTGGTACTTTATGCTAGTAAAGGTACTATAAGTAATGCCTCACGTTTCTATTGTATTTTCAGATTCTCTGCTCAAAAAATAAGAAAAAGATTAAAATGGTTAACAGTGTGAAAGAAGCAAAAAAGTAGAGAATAAAAATGACAAAGATAATCACCAATTAATATTCCATTGAGAATTTGAATATTTAATAAAGGGATGTATTTCTTTGACTCTAAAAAGTCTGCTTACTGTTCAGCCTAAATGTTTGGGTTAGTTTATGATATAGAAAATTGATTGAATTGAAATGTATATCTTTCTCCCATCTAATAGCATACCTAATTCTATACCCATAAATGCTGAGGTCCCCATGATTTCTTTATTACAGAGTTTATTCTCATTTATGAGTTCCATGTTAAACTGTTAAATCAACGGAGTCATCACCTTAGCCTTC
The DNA here is from genome assembly GCF_001890085.2 of Hipposideros armiger. Taxonomy (NCBI): domain Eukaryota; kingdom Metazoa; phylum Chordata; class Mammalia; order Chiroptera; family Hipposideridae; genus Hipposideros; species Hipposideros armiger. Next base: position 1,531,585 of record NW_017731422.1, read on the forward strand.
AATTAGCATAGCACATCATTAGGGAAAGCAGTGCTGTACATTTAATTGCCGTTCTTAAAAGTTATGTCATGTTGCCGTGCCCTACGTTTGTGTTCATATGTTACCATGTTTAATTTATAAGGAGTTTGTTTAATTTACAACAAGCTTCTGGGCTGCTTCCTGTTATTCATTAGCTCCCTCAAAGCCCAACTGTTTGGTAATAGCTGTGGCTGTTGCTATGTGAATATTTGAAATATAGTGAAACTAAAGTGATATAGGATAAGAAGACACGTGTTAGAGAATTGGAAAAATAGAAAAACAGTACAGCGTGAAATGTCAAACCACATTTGAGGGCACTTTACTGTATTTCCATAAATGCATACAGGAACTACGTTGCGAATACTTGAAACTGCTTTCATTTTTGGCCTGATTCTCTAGCATGGAAGAAACCATGCCTAATGATCCTGAGTATTCTTAAAGAAAAAGAAATTACATTTTACATAATGCTTTGCATGTGTGAGCTCCCTCTGGCAGAAGCACTGTAATTAGTGTGCCGTCTCCGAGGAGAGACTGTCTGTCTTAACGCTGCAGTGGCCACATCGGGGCTGCCGGGGCTGAGCACATACAGAACATTGTGATTTTGTTAAAAGATAAACACCATCTCTTTTCACTTATTCATTCCCTCTCCTTCCTGCTTCTTTGGCTGAAGCAAAGAAGCAAAGGACAGCTGAGTACAAACAGTTTTCTTCCTTCCTCATTCAGCAAACCATGGAGAAAGATCTTGGCTTCTTGACATCAATAACTTTGCTTCAACTCTACTTGGAACTATGTGGGCAGCTGTTCAAAAATGAAAAAGGTACAATAAAAGAGGACTGACCTTCCTGTTTCACTCATAAAGTAGCAGATTCAGCAAAGGCTGACACTCCTCTGGAAGTGACCATATTCTTCCCTGGAGACCCGAGATGGGAGAATATTATTTTGTTGCACAACTTTCATTGAAACTATTAAAAGACAATTAGCTTGAATAGGCGTAGTGGCAGACAGTTATGGAGCTTTTCAGCTTTGTTATTAAATAAGAGTAATAGTAGTGGAAATGCTTGGCTGCCTTTTAGACAGTCAAAAAATGTCCTTGATTTGGGGGAGGAGGGGGGACCTAAAGGCTGTCCTTGAACCAAAATAGAAGGAAAAAAAAAATGTGAACACACATACAATGGGTGTGCATAATGCAAGAATGTATCTGATAGCTGCACTATACACACGTGCTCACATGCACACCCCATCTGGGTCAGAGTAGCCTTTGCTGTATATTAACTTGATTCCCTGCAATATTGGAGAAACTGGAGTTGACCAAGGGTCAAATGCAGCACATTTCAGGTCAATACCTGTGTCTGCACAGTAGGAGGAGTGGACAGATATGAAGAAACCATTCTACAAATAAAGATGACAGTTTCATTAGGAGAGCAAAATAAGGGAAAACTGTGCCTTCTGATTCTGTTTTGCATTAGTTTGCATTCGTTTCTGAGTGCAGGAGAGACAGGATGTCTGCTGCCCCTTATCTAGTACGGTGTGGGCCATAAAGCCTGTGAGATGAAAAACTGCTGCCTCGGTAGAAGCATCTGCCAATCAAAACTGGCCAGCCCAAGAAATGGGCTCCAGCCCATTAGCACCTCCCTCCTCCACGGCAAAGAGACCCAGGAGAAGGGGCGCAGACTTAAGTGCACTGTGTTACTTGACCCTCCCTGGAAAGTGCAATACGTTTATATACAATTCCATGAGTTGGAAAAAGCCTAAGTTTTAAAACAGAAAATGTGAGTTCCTCGTTCAGGTCTGCCGGTTCTTTGATAACCCAAGAACTTCACATTGTAGAACTTGAATGGAAAAGAATGAACTCGGTGGTGGTTTTCATTCTAACACGTGCCTTATCCAAAACACATTTTGTGCCTCTTCCTTTTCAGTTTTCTTGTAGATAAGGAAATACTGTGTTTTATCTCTGGGGATTTCCTTGGAACTTGATGGGCAGAGCTAATCCTGTTTCATAAGCTAGACCCTTCAGGCATTTGAAGATACCTATTATGTTTCCAGATTCTGTTAGAAAACGTTTAAAAGACAAAAGAATTATCTAAATTTTTAATAAGTTTCTGATTATTTTTTATATGAATCATTTTAAATCACAATTTAGATTCATTTAAAATGCTTGCATTTTCACGTTAGTGTGTTTTAGCGATGAGCTGGGTCTCCAGGAGGCTTGAAGAAAAGAGGACTCTGGCTGGGGTGCGGGAGGGTAGCAGGTGGGGGCAGGGAGAGGAACCTCTGCAGAGGGAGGATATTCAGTGACGGTGTCCCCATGAAGCTGTCCCACTCCAGAACCAAGTTCACCAGAGGAGCAGAATTACTCACAGTATACTGCTCAGTACTAGTTTTTCCTGAGGAACTCATTGCTTCTTTTCAAAGTAGATGGTAACGGATCACTCTGACTGCTGTGTAGAGAGTGTCCTCTAGGCAGGAAGAGAAGCATGGAGACCAGCTAGGAGGTTATTACAAAAGTTCACAGAGAGATGATGGCGCCATGTATTTTGCTTTGGGACAGTTGATTTGAGCTAGCTCTTTTTTCCCCAACACCATTCCTGCATTCATTTTTATTCCCCTGTTTGGGAGCCACCTTTGTTTTTGCTTTTGTAATTTGCTCGATGTGCATTTCTAAGTCCCAAGTGTAGTGTAACTATTCATTTGTTTAAATGGCTGCATGCCACGCCAGTGATGTCTGTGTCTTGTGCATCCTTCTGTCTTCAGTGCACAGCCCAAGGTTAGGTACAGAGCAAGCATGCGTGGCCTGTATTTATTATGTGTATCCACTTATTGGGTGCACATTTCCTATGAGGATTTAGAACTTCCCAAGGGTATCTCTCAACGACTTCGAGGCCAGTATGATACAGAGCTTGAGAACACGGGTGCTGGGACAACCACTGAGGTTCCCGTCATGACTCCATGTGACCTTGGGCAAGTTATGCAGCCTTCCTAATAGTACCCGCCTCATAGAATCATTGTAAGAATGTGTCAATACAAGCAAAGTACATTGAACAGTGCCTGGCACAGCGTCAACACATTTACCTTCCTGATTATCACAAAGAAACAAAAACGTATTTCTCTTTAATCTCCAGAAAAGAAAAGGCAGCCATTATGTAAAGTACTTTCTACAGCCACTAGGACATCATTTAGAAATGTTAAAGATACCAATTTTGAACTATATGGTGGAATGGAACCTCCTAAAGAAAGTGTGACACCAAATGGTTGCCTAGTGTGATAGTGGCCCAAACACCTTCCTTCTGCCTTGCCCTAAGGTTAGCTCACAAAGACAAATATATAAGAAGTAACTTTCACTTGATGCAAATTGACTACTAGTTTTGTGGGAAAACAAGGCTGTGTGTGAGCTGATGGTCTTTTTGATTAATAAAACACTAAATGGTAAAAATAGAGAGAGAATTTACCACAGCTGTTTGTCTATGAAATAGTCTGTTCTCCAAATTAGACAAATGAGTAAATATAGCATACATTTTTTCAATGTTTTCATTTCCATCTCATGTTTGTGAATACTGTTTCTTGTGTGGGGGGTTGAAAGGAGGATAGGGAAAGGAAGCAGAGGCATGGGAGAAGAGAGAGTTCCTTCTCCATTTAATTTTTCAAAGGATTAATTCCTTTACTAGCCTTTACAATCAGAAAAAGTTACGTAAAAATGTAAAAGTGAAGCCTTGCTGAAATTTGACCTCTAAAGCCATTTTGCGGTGGGCGCCATATTCTATGTTCACAGCTCCATGGTGTAACTTTCAGTACAGTTAATGAAGCTGAGCAAGGTCCGAGCATGTCACAGCCAAGCCGAGCGCATAATTAGGGGGAAACTAGAAGAGTGGAATTAGTTGAGAAGTAAAAGAAAGCCAAATGGAAAAGGTAACTACAGTGGGGAATTTGTCTGGTGTCACCAATAATTACTTTCCCTCAGGTGCCCATTTTCCTAATTCTGGCGTACACACTTTTAAAATAGTTGATTCTAAGCCTCTTGCTTCCTCACTAGAATAAAAATTAGAAGCAAAGTCTTTGAGTTTCCCCAAGGCTGGAAAATAGAAGATATTGGTATCATTACCATGAATTGGTCTTCAAATGTCTGAGGATGATGGATTTTCCATTTCCTTTGGCACCCAAATTTATAGGAAATGCCTTTGGGGCCCCTCTTCTTTAAATAAGGAGTCAATCTTCATCCCTTTGGCAGGTTAAGTTCCTGGAAAAGGCCTGACAAGTCAAAATGGTGTTAGTCAATTTTCAATTTTCCCATAGAAACAGTTTTCAGTAGGAGTTTATATTCTTGACCAAGGGCTTGGTGCCCAGTTTTTTATAGAAATAGCTCCAGACACCAAGATTTCATCAACTAAATCAATTAAAGAAGGTATTCTAATGTTTCATAACATAAGACTTTTATGTATTTTTACTATAGGTTATAGTAAACGATATGGAATGTTTTTTAAATTTTTTTCTATCACATCTTTATTTTAAAGGAAACTCGAAGGCGACAACATGTCTGCATTAGTAAGGAAATTTGAAAGGTTCTTTTGACAAGTTTCTTCAAGGAAACGTAGAGCCACTCATTGATGACTCTGTGATAAAGAAATCACACATTTTCTCATTGCTAATTTCACTAACAGCACACATTTTAGAGAAGGAGTCTTTTGGTAGATCAGTTTGAGTTTGGATTCATTTCCTCGGAGTTGCTATATGAGTCTTATCTGTGCTGCCAGCCTTAACTGCGATGAGCATCAAACGTGAGCATGCTGGTTGCTGAGCCATGTTCATGCCCCTCCAAGACTGCCTGTCTACCTGGGAAAGAGAATCTCCAGTATCTCCACATCCTGTTCACCTCAGCCAGTTTGCAAAACGCTTTCTATTCCTTAGCTATTGATGTGGCTTTATTCTACTTCTGTCTTTAGGTAAATTTTATATACAAATACTTCAAAAATATATCTAAAAGGCCTCACGGAAGATATTATTCAAAATTATGAAAACCATTCCAATGAGGAAAGTTATTCCCTTCCTATGGTCTCTGCACATGGAAAAATCCTCAAGTCCTTGATGCTTGTATCTAGAATTCCATCCCATGAACTCAATTCATTGTCCATGTATACCATCTGTCAGGTCACAGACGCATGGTTAGATCTTGAACTCTCAAAAAAGAGAAGACTTAGTCTATTGGTGTTATTCGTACACTAGTAAATCTTGAACATAATCTGAATCTGTATCTCTAGATGAGTTAGTAGCCATTATGAATATAAATGTGACTATGTAAGAAGCCAGTATAAGTGATGGCTTCACAACACCTATATGTGGTGTACACAGATACATTTAGATGGATACATTGATAAATAGATAGATAGATAGATAGATAGATAGATAGATAGATAGATAGATAGATGACGATACATAAGATGGAAAGTGTATAAAAACAAAAACAAAAGAAGCCCAGTTTCCCCAGACTCTGACTGACTGACAAAGAGCAAAATATTTGGGGGAAAAAAGAGTTCAGCATTTCAGTCATAAATTTCCAAGACTCATTTCGTTTGAGTGTTTTGTCTTGCTAACCACAGAGAACAGTTGGAGCAAGTGGATCATTTTATTTCGATTGCTTCTCCGGCACTGGCCCTGAGGGACAGACTTGATGATCTAATAGGTCTTTTCCATCCCTAATATCTATAATTTTGGCTATTCTGTGGCAGCTTCTTATTGCTTTAAATAAGCCATCTTAATTCAAAAAACATACATCTAGATTTGACCTGCCTAATATATGTCAAGAAGTGTGTGTCCCTCCAGCGTCCCACCAGGGACTTTCTAAGAGACTGAACGGAAGCAAGAAAAAAGAGCAGAGAGAAGTGGGGAGACTGTGAGTGAAACAATTTTCTGTTTGTTTTACTTAAGGTTTTATTTTTTCAATAATGAGATTATCCCTTAGGCCTCTTTAGACCTTTTTTTTGTTTTGTTAACATCTAATCTGAATATTGGTACATTTTTACTTTAGTAATTTTTTAAAATTATTGATTCTGTGTCTTGGAAGTTGGCCTACCATTAACTAGCATTTTGTTTCTTGGATTTTGGTCATCATCTCTGACCAATTCTTGGCTTCATATCCCTTTGTGACTTCTCAGACTTGAACGTCTAAAGAGGAAGTGGCGTCTGTGTATTACCCTGAATGTCAGCCAGTGGTGGTCCTCGGGCCAGGTGTGTTGGGAGCTTTATTACAAATACATAATAACTGTCTTCTCCCCAGCTAAATGCATCACCAACACTATGAATTAGCTTTTATAAATGTATAAATATGCAGCCTCCATACTTGTACTCATGTTGTACATCTGGTTGATCTGCTGGAATAGCTCTCCTTTATTCTTCCTGCCCAGCGATTTTCATTTAATATGTAAGTCATCTTATAAGCTGTTGTCAGTTAATATTTTCTCCTGCACATATTTAGTTACTGAGATTGTTCTTCCAGACAGGAAGAATCAAGGACTGTGTTTGTGTGTCTTATTGTCCATCGGTTTGCCTCAAAGACTAATTTAGCCTAAATGCCGACTTACTTTTTTGGACCCTTTCTCCAGATCCTTACAGTTATAGGCAGGTTAAGCCAGGGTAAAAATGGGGATTCATAGGGAGTGCTTCTTTCTATAGCTGTCCTCTACAGGAGGGTCACATACATTGCCACAAATAAGGAGGATTTTGTACATTTACTCATTCAACAAATATTTGTTCATCATATACTATATTCCAGGCACCTCATTAAATTACATGGAACTGATTCCATATGTGGTATCCAGTACCTCAGCTATAACTTAGCCTCTTGTCACAAGATAACAAGGAAGTCATCTTTCACTCACCTCAGTTCTCCCTCAAAGGAAGATGGGGTGGAATGAAGTAGTGGAAAGCGTGCGGGGTTGGGTGTTAGCTGTCCTGGCTCCCGGGCCTGCCTCTGTCACTGAACTCTGAGGTTTAGACAAGTCATTTAACCTCCTTGTGCCACGGTTTTCTCTTCTAAAATGGGCATAGTAATCCCACCTGCTTTCCAGAATTATAATGAGGCTCACATGAGATAATGCTTATATGAAGTACATTGTCAACCATAAACCACTGTGCAAACACGCACATAAAATGTATTGTTATTGATGCCAGCTGAAACTAAATGATGACCATAAATCAAGAGCAAGCAGTTTGGACTTCTTTAATATCAGTTTCTAATGAAAAAGATTCACTTACAAGTTAGCCGACAGGAAACCCCTGATTAGAAAAGGCTCACGATGCACACAACATATGTACACAGAATATAACTGTAATTTTTTTTTTATCACAACGGATGAAAGCAGCAGGGAATTAAAACTCAGAATGAACCTGAAAGACAAATGAGGGTTTGCTCTTTTTTTTCCTACATGAGTGGTTCTCCACCCTGACTGAACATTGGAATTGATGCTTGGGCCCCACTTCCAGAAATTAATTGGTCTGGGGGTGCCGTCTGGGCCTCAGGATATTTTAAGATTCCCAGGTGGTTCTAATGTACAGTCAGCCAGTATTGAGAAAAAGCACTGTGCTGGAGAGATAAAAAAAAA
>NW_017731422.1:1539651-1544429 GCF_001890085.2 Hipposideros armiger
AAAAAAAAAAAAAAAAAAAAAAAAAAAAAACTCAAACTGTTTCTGCAGGAAAGACAGTGGTATTTTATGCTTAGCAAAATAACCATCAGCAATCAGAAAAGTAGAGGGTTGTTAGCACAGTCCCAACACAAGAAATAAAGTATTAGCCTTTCATTGTGGTGCTCAGGGTCCAGGTCCCAGAGCCCTGTCCTGGTTTAGACCCAAGGGTTCGATCTGATCCCTTAATGTCAGTTACCAAGAAAAAGTCACATTTATGTGTTTTCAAGTTCTGTTTTTAAACACTGAAAAAGTCAAGAAAGTCAAAGAAACTGTAATGCTAAAAAACTTCCTTTCTGGTATGGAAAGTTATTCTTCGGTCTTCCAAAAATATTTTCAATTTGGAAAAGACAAAAATGTTCAGAAAGGTCAGGCCTCCCATGTTCTCTCCAAAGACCCTTCTCAATTTCCCTACAATATACATATCTGTTTCAGTCTTGCCTGCTTTGCTCCACTTTTTCCTTTCTGAGAGCTGTCTTTGTTTCTTTTGTTGTCTGCCCTGCATGGTTTACTGAAGGGCTCTGAAGTTCCTCCCAGGGCTTCCTGGTGTCGGTACTAGCCTTGAGCCTCTTGTCGCTATCTCTGTAGTTAGCTTGTTGGGATGGTTAAAAGTTTAGTGCTTGAAGAGATCAGTGAACCCAGTTGCTTATATCCTTAACTAGCCTTTTACAATAAGTCGAGGAGTAGTTCATGATTGTCAAGTCTAAAGTGATGGCGCAGAAAGGGAGCAAAGTTGAAAAGCAAAGTGATGAAGGGCACCACGGGTCAGAGATGGTCTCCAAACAATTTTTCAGAACCTGCTACTTTGTACACTTGTATCAAAGGACAGTGCTCCGGAATTAGATTTCAGGTACTCCACAGAGAAATAGCATTTCAGAGCTTTTTACTGATTGCTGAACACTTCCAGTGATGGCATATGAATGGATGGCTAGATCCCGGAGATGCTGTTTATGCCTCAGGTACCTGTGTTCCTCCCATGTGGTGCCTAGCCCAATGCCTGGTACACAGCAGGCATTCAATAAATGTTTGTCAAATTGAATTGATTTGATAAATATATTCACTTTTAACTTTGGTTTTAACAAAATAATTCTAGCCATATAATTTTTTTTCATTCAACTCGGCCTTTCTAGTGAAAACATAGCATGCTGCCATGTGCAAAACCAACACCTTAGAAACTTGGTAAGTGTTGTTTTTCATTTCCTAGCACTGTTCAAGTCCAAATATTCTTCCTGCCTGTGATGTACAAATCCTGGCCATCCCCAGAGAAGCATAATTATTTTTGTTTCGTTTTACTGAATTATAATTTACATACAATAAAACATACTCTTTTAAAGTATATAGTTTGATGTATTTTGACAAATGTAGAAAGTCATATAACTACCATCACAGTTAAGATATCCAGTATTTCCATTGTTGCAAAACAATGTCACATGCCCCTTTATAATCAGTCTTCTTTCTCTGTCCCCTACCCTGTCAACACTGATTTGTTTTCTGACCCTATACTTTTACCTTTAGAATGTCATATAAATGGAATCATACATATATCTCCCTTTGAGCCTGACCTCTTTCATTTAGCGTAATGCATTTGAAATTCATCCATGTTGTTGCATGTTTCAATAGCTTATTCTTTATCTATGTTAATGGACATTTTGCATTATTTCCAGTTTGGAGCAATTATGCATAAAATTTACAATAAAATAATATAAACATTCACATATAAGTTTTTATATGGGCATGTTTTCATATCTCTTAAGTTTCTAATTTGGAAGTTCAATTTGTTAATTTTTTTGTGTGTATAAATATGTTTGCTCATAAATCTTTATTCATCATAAGGTCACAAAGATTTTTACCTATTCTTCTGAAGTTTTATAGTTTCTAATCTTTGGGTCTATGATTCATTTCTAGTTAATTTTTGTATATGGTGTGAGGTAAGGATTGAGGTTCTTTTTCTTTTGCATATGGATGTTCAGTTGTTCCAGCTTCATCTGTTAAAAAGACTTATCAAGACTGCCCTTTTCTCCACTGAATTATCTTGGCACCTTTGCTGAAAATAAATGCACCACATACATGTGGTTTTTTGGGGGGCGCTCGCTTCTTCTGTTCTATTGATCTGCATCTCTGTCTGTATGCTATTACCGCACTGACTTAATTACTTCAGCTTTATACTAAGTTTTAAAATCAGGTAGTGTACATCCTCTAACTGCATTCCTTTTTGGAGATTTTTGGCTGTTCAAGGTCCTTTGCATTTTCATTTAGAATCAGTTTGGCACTGTCTACAGAAAAGCCTGGCGGGATTTAGAAAGTAATTGCACTGAATCTATGATAAGTTTAGGTATACTATCTTCACAATATTGTCTTCTAATCCACAAACACAGTATAGCTCTCATTTTATTTACTTCTTTTCAAATTTTTCTCCTCAACATTTTTATTGTACAAATCTTGCATATATTTTGTTAAAGTTTTCCCTAGTTATGTTTTCCCTAATTATGTTTTTCATGCTTTTGTAATTTCTAATTTAACTTCCTGATTGTTCATTGCTAGAATGTATAAATAAAATTCATGTTTATGTTGACCTCATATTCATGAGGTCAACATAAACCTTGCTGAACTCATTAATTCTGGTAACCTGTTTTAGATTCTTTGTTGTTTTCTGTGTAGACGATTGTGTTTTCTGTGAGTAGAGGCAGCTTTATTTCAGCATTTCCAATTTGTATGCCTCTTACTTTTGTTTTCGTGGCTTATATTTCACTATTATTGATGGTGAATAGGAATGGTGAGAGTAGACGTCTTTATTTCTGATCTTATGGGGAAAGTGTTCAGACTTTCACAATTAAGGTTAATATTAACTGTAAGCTTTTCAAATTATCCTTTATCAGATTGAGGAACACCATTGTTTTTAGTTTGTCTTTTTCTGTGTATGTGCTTCATTTTTGAATTTCTAATGCTTTTCCATGTATATCACTAGGGTGCTAATATAAAACAACTTATAGTTAATTTCTGCCACCAAGAAGGTCTTTGGTTAGTACACCAAAGTGTATCTGTCCTGAAACAAAGTTTTTATTTTGTAATACGTCTAAAATTTCTAGCAATATTGCATACTTTCTTATCTAATCCACCTTGTCATCTAGGTGGTCACAATGTGCCCAGGTAAGAGTTCTCTTCCACATACCAATACATTTCTTTTCAAAGTCAGGGGACTTGTCTCTTTCATTGAGCAACGTCTCTTTGTTCCCACCAAAAGCAAGTGATGTCATTGAACATGTGATATGAATCATTCTGGTGTCCGCATTTATTCATAGTTACTGCCATCACTTAGTGCAGCTGCTATACGGTAGGGTTATAAATGGGCCCCTGCTGTCTTACAGGAGATGGATAACAAGGCCAGTAATCACATTCTCCTTGTCAAAGGACAGACCATCCAACTGCTCTGACATCACTGGCATATAAAAAAAATATTTTTCTAATCTTTATATATCATCTAAGTATTTGTTGTATAGATAGATAGATAGACAGATAGACAGACAGATAAATAGACATACAGTTGACCCTTGAATAATGCAGGGGTTAGAGGCACCAAGCCCTATACAGTCAAAAATCCACATATAACTTTTGACTCCCACAAAACTTAATTTGTCCTTTGGAATCCATGGAGAGTTGGTACCAGGACCACTCCCTCACCCAAACTCCCCACCTGGAACATCATAGAGCACTCAGTAAATAAATGTGCTTGTGCATAGAGCACTTGTGAATAAATGAACAAATGCAAGTTATTTCAAACCTGTGAACCTGAGTTCCCCAAGAACCTTCTAGTTACAATAGGTCATCCCCAGACCCACAGAAACACTAAGCATTGCCTATAGAGAGGACAACTGATACATCTTGATAAGTTTTCAACTGGACATAGATACTGTTGTGATTAATAAAATTTGTTTAGACGCTTCACGAAAGGATTTTGATCATTACGTTATTTTCTCAGTCGCTACCAGAGGTACAACTCCCATATGAGTATGTTTAAGTTTTTTATATTTCCCCATACACAATTTTTTCACCATACTATATATTCTTAAGAGTATCTTATACATTATAAAGATGGGGAATTACTGATTTTAGGGTTTACTAGGCTAAGCTTAGTTACTTAGGTTTGCCTTAAAGCAAAAGGCCTGTGGTGTGATGGTCATTATCAAGAACACAGCTTTTAAAATATAAGACATCTTCATTTGAAGGCCAATACAGTTGTCTCTTGGCATCCAAGGGGGATTGGTTTCAGGACTCCCAGGGATATCAAGTCTGTTATATAAAATGGTATAATATTTGCATATAACCAGTGTACATCCTCCTGTATACTTTAAATCATCTCTAGATTATAATACCTAATACTATATATAAACACCATGTGAATAGTATAGGGAATAATGACAAGAAAAAATCGTCTGTAAGTGTTTAGTACAGACACAACCATCATAGTGCACTTCAACAACAATGTAACTTTTTTTTAATTGGGAAATTGGGGCAGGGGAACAGCATTGGGGAATCGGGGAAGGGGAACAGAAAAGTTGCTGTCCTTATTTTTGTTCTTCAGTCTAGTTTTGGAGGACATCGCTTCACTAGCCCATGTTGGTATTATCATTGCGCTTTTCCTGGGTGAGGCAGTCGCTCACCAGCCATTGGACGGCGGCTCACAGCAGCTCACGCCAGCTGCCAACCAGCCCCACTGCAGCCTACACCATCGCCGGCAACTCATG
>NW_017731422.1:1551799-1557110 GCF_001890085.2 Hipposideros armiger
TTTTTGTCTATTCTTTCAAATTTTCTACATACATGACCATGTCCTCTGCAAACAAAGCCAGTTTTATTTCTTCCTTCCCAATCTAGATATACCTTTCTATTTGCTTTTCTTGTCTTATTGTATTAGCTAGGGCTGCCCGCACAATGTAGAAAAGCAGTGTTGAGAGGGAACATCCTTGCCTTATTCCCGATCTTAGTGGGACTGCTTCTAGTTTCTCATCATTAATGATGATGTTAACTGTAGGGGGTTTGTACATACTCTTTTATCAAGTTGAGGAAGCTCCCCTCTATTTCTGGTTTACTGAGCGTTGCTTCTTATGGATGAGCAAAGAAAGCGGTTTCTTGAGATGGAAGCTACTCCTGGTGAAGATGTGAAGATTGTTCAAATGACAACAAAGGATTTAGAATATTATCTAAACTTAGTTGATAAAGCCGCGGCAGGGTTTCAGAGCATTGCATGATATAGAGAAAGTGTTCATGAAAGAAAGAGTTCATCAATGTGGCAAACTTCAGTATTGTCTTATTTTTAAAAATTGCCACAGCCACCCGAACCTACAGCAATCACCATCATGGTCATACAGCAGCCATCAACATCAAGTCAGGACCCTTCACCAGCAAAAAGATTGTGACTTCCTGAAGGCTTAGATGATGGTTAGCATTGTTTAGCAATAAAATGTTTCTTAATTAAGGTATGTGCATTGTTAATTTGAGACATAAAGCTATTGCACACTTAATAGACTATAGTATAGTATAATCGTAACTGTTATATGCACTGGGAAACAAAAAAATACATTGACTCCCTTCATTACAATATTTACTCTATTGCAGTAGTCTGGAACTAAACAATATCTCTGAGGTATATATATATATGTATATATATTTTCCAGTAATATTATACCACTTCACAGATAGTGTAAGTACGTTATAAGAACCAAATAATCCTAATTGCTTTCTCCTGTCCCTGTATCATTGCTGTCATTCATTTCATTTATATATAAGTATACATAAGCATGTATGTATATGCAACATAATTGCATACACTGTTGCTATTATTTTGAACAAACTGTTATCTATTAGATCAATTAAGAATAAAAGTAAGGGCCGGCCGAGTGGCGCGATGGTTAAGAACTCGCTTGGGATGCCAGAGGGCCCCGGTTCGGATCCCACATATGAGGGCNAAAAAATGTATACGCATTTTAAGAAAGGAAAAAACTGCATTAAAATTGTAATACTCAATGTATGCAGATAACAAAAGATGAATACAAGTTATGTACACATTTTTTGGCACCCCTGGTGTATTTGAAAATAATATATGTTTGAGAAATAAAAATTCTCAATTTGTGAAATAAATTATTTTGCAAATATAAGTGGTTTTCTTTACATGAGGACTATCCAAACTTGAATAGTCTTTACTCATGTGCCAAATATTTACTGAGCACCTAAAAGTAAGGCATTTATAGGAGTTATAATAATGGCTTAAATAGAGTTTAAAAGATAAAAGTCTATTGATGAATAACATTTTTGAATAGAAATATGTATTATTAGAGAACTATAATTAGAGCACTTCCAGAGTTGAGAATATGCATTTCAATGAACATATGTTTGTTAAAAGTTAAAATTTTTCACGCATATGATTTGGTTATATGTTGTTATAACAAGATTACAAATATCTATTAAATATAAATATAAGCACCCTACACTTATACAGGGCTCTGCATTTTACTGAATACTTTCACGGGCATTATCATAGCCAAAACAGCCACATCCCTCTTCTCCAAATTTAGATTACAACATCATGTTTTAAGGTATTACAACCTTACTTGACTTTCTTTCATTAAAAGTTTGACTCTTTAATATCACCATATAATTATGTTTACATGAAAAATTGGAAATAAGGCCTAGAGTCTCCATATGTTCATTTCAGCCTGGGTGGCTAACTGGCTTATAACAGTCAGTGCATGAAAATGGCCTAGATTGAACAAATTAGCAAAATCACAAAAGGAAACCACTGTAGGAAATAGTTTTACACATGTAATTGCTGAAATCCTCTAGTGAATGTGTCAATCTGTACTAACTAAATAAATTTGTTTATAGACATGTTCTGTATTAGCTTCCACTCTTTCACAGCCCTTTGCCAAACAAAATCCCACTAGAAGTAGGATGTTCACACCCGAGTAGGAGTTTCTTGGATAAATATTTTTACTATATGGAGACCAAAACCACTTCTACAAATTTCTGACTTTGATTGAAATAGTATATTTCTTTAGCTTTTTTCCTCCCATCTTTTCTCCTGGCAGCTACTCCTGCATCAGCTTACCTCCTCTCACCCCCCAGGGCTGTGGTGCACAAGAGGCTGCACGCACAGGGGGCCGGTGGCCCCTGAGAGTGACGGGACCAGCCCACTCAGTCGCCGCCATCACCACATGGACGGGACAAGCAGAGAAAGGGTCACTGGCAACACAGCTTCTCTTCCCCTCTCTTAAAATCTAGTTGAAATGATTCATTGAATTAATTTCAGCATAGAGATTATACATCCTAAGGCTATACTTTATAGAATGCCTGCTTATATTATGAACAGAATACATAAAGGTAGAATTCATTCAGCCCTTCCTCAAGAAATCATGGTGAGAGTTACTGAAACATAACAGCCACATTCTTTCGTAAGGATGACTCTGAGCTTGACTTTTGTCAACCAGTTTGGAACAAGAAGTTCAACTGACTTCTTAATTCTTTAGTCTAGAATTGTTGCTGAATTTTTCATAGGCTTTCTAAAGATCTATTTTTTAGATTTGGGTCTTGACTAATCAAAATATTTCAAAAGAACATATTTTGAATAGTTATAACTTCTGTTAAAAAAGTGAAATTAACACTTTTCTTTAATGTGCTCAGCCAAAACCTCAGTTTTTAAGAGACAATTTGACCAGTAAATAGTAGAGCTGAACAATAGTGTGATGGGGTGACCTCGACCAGTGCAGTGTCCTGGTTACTATGATGCGAATAGCCCACCTTTTAGGATAAATTAGAATAATACCCAAAAAAATGATCACTGTCGCTACTATCTAAGTAATGTATCTATCTGCCTTGGTCTATATTACCATATCTCAGGAGATTTAGTCACTTGATATGATAATTCTGTTCAAATTAATCTTTCGCACTGGAGAACACACTTTGGTTATTGTATTTTGGAGGTAAATTTTCAAAATGGTTAAGGCAGATTGTTAAGTGCCTGTGGCAAATCCCGTTAATTTAGGTGTGCAATATGTACAGAGACAAGAGTATGTCCTTGGGGCCTCAAGGACACCTCAAAGGCATGGAGGAGGTATGCCTGTCATTGTCACTACACAGCAGTTAATTTTGAAATAAATGTCAAGAGAGAGTATTCCAATATTTTTAAATACCTTATTTTTTTATAACAGCGTTAGGTGCACAGCAAAACTGGGTGGAGGGACAGATATTTCCCATACACCCCTTGACCCACACATGCATAGCCTCCCCAGTTATCCACATCCCTCATCAGAATCATGCATTTGTTACAATTGATGAACCTACACTGACACATCATTATCACCCAAAAGCCATAGTTTACATTAGGGTTCACTCTTCGTGTTGAACATTCTATGGATTTGGAAAATGTATAGACATGAATTCACCATTGTATTATACTACCAAAGTTGTTTATCCTAAAAACCCTCTGTGTTCAACCTGTTCTTCCCTCCCTCACCCCAATCACCTGGCAACTACTGATATTTTACTTTCTCCATAATTTTGCCTTTCCCAGAATGTCATGTACTTGGAGTCATACATTGGGTACCCTTTTCAGATTGCCTTATTTCACTGAGTAATTGGCATTTAAGTTTTCTCCATGTCTTTTCATGGTTTAATATCTCATTTCTTTTTAGCGCTGAATAATCCACTGTCTAAATGTACCACAGTTTATTTATCTATTCACTTACTGAAGGACATCTCGGTTGCTTCCAGGTTTTGGCAAGTATGAATGAAGCTGTTATAAATACCCATATGTAGGTATTCATGTGGACATATGTTTTCAACTCCTTTGGGTAAATAACCAAGCAGCGCAAATGCTGGATCGTATGGTAAGAATATGTTTAGTTTCATGAGAAACTGCCAAACTGCCTTCCAAAGTGGCTGTACCATTTTGCATTCATGCCAGCATTGAATGAGATTTCCTGTAGTTCGACATCCTCCCCAGCATTTGGTGTTGTCAGTTCTCAATTTTGGACATTCTAATAAGTGTGTAGTGGTATCTCATTGTTTTAATCTGCATTTTCCTGGTGACATCATGTGGATCATCTTTTCATTTGCTTTTTTGTCGTCTGTATATCTTCTTTGGTGAGAGTCTGTTAAGGTCTTTGGCCCATTTTTTAATCAGATTGTTTTCTTACTCTTCAGTTTTAAGAGTTCTTTTGTATATTTTGTAGAGCAGTCCTAATATTTTACAAATATTTTCTCCCAGTTGGTGGCTTGTCTTTTCATTCTCTTCACAGTGTCTATCACAGAGCAGAAATTTCAGTGAAGTCCAGGTTATCAGTTGTTTTCTTCCATGGATTGTCACTTGAATGGTGTATCTAGAAAGTCATCACCAAACCCAAGGTAGTCTAGATTTTCTCCTGTTATAGTCTAAGAGTTTTCTAAGTTTTGCATTTTACATTTAGGTCTATGATCTAGTTTCAGTTAATTTTTGTGAAGGGTTTAATGTCTGACTAGATTCATTTTTTGCATTTGTATTTCCAGTTGTTCCAGTACCATATGTTGAAAAGACTACATTTTATTGCCTTTGCTCCTTTGTAAAGGTCAGTTGACTATATTTATATGGATCTATTTCTGGGCTCTCTAGTCTGTTCCACTGATTCATTTGTCTGCTCTTTTGCCAGTACCACACTTATCTTGATTACTGTGGCTTTATAATAAGTCTTGGAGTTGGGTAGTGTCAGTGGTCCAACTTTGTTTTTCTGCTTCAATATTATATTGGCTATTCCGGGTATTTTGCCTCTCCATTTAAACTTTAGAATCATTTTGTCAATGTCCACAAAATACCGTGCTAGGATTTTTATTGGAATTTCATTGACTCTAATAGATCAAATTAGGAAAAACTGACATCTTGACAATATTGAGTCTTCTTATCCATGAACATGGATTTTTGTCTCCATTTATTTAGTTCTTTGATTTCTCTCATTAGAAGTTTGTAGGTTTTCACATATATAGCTTGTGCATATTTTGTTAGCTTTATACATATGTATTTTATTTGGGCGTGGTGCTAATGTGTAAACGGCAATGTGTTTTTAACATCAAAC
>NW_017731422.1:1558485-1562517 GCF_001890085.2 Hipposideros armiger
TCATTTATATATAAGTATACATAAGCATGTATGTATATGCAACATAATTGAATACACTGTTGCTATTATTTTGAACAAACTGTTATCTATTAGATCAATTAAGAATAAAAGTAAAATTTTTATTGTACCTTTGCGTATTTCTTCTCCACTGCTCTTCCTTTCTTTATATAGATCCAAGTTTCTGTCCTATATAATTTTCCTCTCTAAAGAACAATTTTTTAACATTTCCTGCAAGGAAGGGCTATTGGGGTCAGCTAGCGGGCGGTGAAATCCCTCAATTTTTGTTTGTCTGACAAAGTATTTCTCCATTACTTTTAAAGGATTATATCATAGGACACAAAATTCTAGGTTGGTGGGGTTTTTTTCACTCAACCTTTAAATATTTCACTCCATTCTTTTCTTGCTTACATGGTTTCTGAGAAGTTAGGTGTAATTTTTACCTTTGCTTCTCAGTAGGTAATGTGGTTTTTTTTCCTCTGGCATCTTTCAAATTTTATCTTTGATTTTTTGTATTTTGAACATGATATGCCTAGATGTCGTATTTTGTTGTTATTATTTTTGTTGATTTCTTTGTTTTATTTATTTACTTATTTATTTTTTGTATTTATTCTGCTTTATGTTATCTGAGCTACCTGGATCTATGGTTTGGTGTCTGACATTTATTTGGGGAAATTCTCAGTCCTTATTTTTTCAAATATTTCTTGTGTTATTTTCTCTTTTCTCCTAATGATATTCCCATTATGCATATGTTACACTATTTGTTTAACTATCCCACAGTTCTTGGATATTCTGTTTTTTCCAGTCTTTTTGCTCTTCACTTTTCAGTTTCAGAGGTTCCTATTGAGATGTCCTCAGGCTCAGAGTTTCTTTCTTCATCTGTATCCAGTCTACAAATAAGCCCATCAAAGGCATTCTTCACTTCTTCTACAGTGTGTTTCTTTTTCTCTCTAGCATCTTTTTCATTTTTTCTTAGAATTTCCATCTCTTTGCTTATATTGCCCATGTGTTCTTGCATGATATCTACTTTATTAGAGCCCTTACCATATTAATCATAGTTGTTTTAAATCTGCAGTCTATTTCTAACATCCCTGTCATAAATATGTCTGATTCTGATGCTTGCTCTTTCTCTTCAAAGTGCATATTTTGCCTTTTAGTATGCCTTGTAATTTTGTCTTGATAACCAGACACGATGTACTGGGTAATAGGAAATGCTATGAATAGGCCTTTATTACTGCGGTGGTCAGATGGGGACAGGAAGCATGCTACAGTCATATGAGTAGGTGTCAGTCTTTTAGTGAGCCTGTGCCTCCGGACTGTGAACTTCACAATTCCTTCTTAGTAACCCCCTCTCCACTCCCACTGCTACCCCCTGACAGGTGGGAAAGGATGGCTTCAGTGGGCTGAAGTTGGGCATTTCCCTTTTCCCAGGTCAATAAGGCTCTGATAAAACCCCAGCGGGTTAGGCTCTGATTAAATCGTTTTTCCTGAGCGCAGACCTCAAAACCAGAATGCTCTGGAGTATATCAACATGTTTTTCCCCTCTGTCTGCCTGAGGCAAGAGGGGGTTTTCCTACCGTATTCACTGTGGAAGCCTGGTAGAGCCCCAGGAGGTAAAACTCACAAACGTGTGGGGCTCACACACTATCCCCCATGACTGAATCCCCCTGAAGTTCTCTCTCTCAGGTGGGGCCACACTGAGCTTCTAGCAATTTGTCAATTACAGTTCAGGTTACCCTCCCCTGGCACTGGTTTCTGCTTGTAGACTTATGCTCCAGTAAGCTGTGACTCTGTATTCACCTGTCTCTTCAATTTTAGGGGCAGTGGTTTGCTCTGTGACCTCACTTCTTCTTTGGATCTATGAATAGTTTGTGATTTTTCAGTTTGGTCAGCTTTTTAATTGTTGTTAAGACAGAATGGCAACTTCTAAGCTTCTTAACATGGTGGGCCAGGAATCATCAGATTATTCCAATTTAATATAAAGAGTTTATATCAGTCCCTAAGGCGTGATTCAAAAGAATTAGTTGAATGCTTATATAATATGAGCATTTCTTACCTGAATTTTGATAAACCCTTCAGTGGTATAGTGTGGATTGGTGTCGTAGAATTAATATTTATATTGACAAGCATAGCCTGTAGACTGGCATTTGGAACCAAATAAGTCAAGCTTTCCCTCCTCTGGGTCTTACCTAGAACATTCTTCTGTCCTGCTAACCATTCTCCTCTCGTCCCCAACTCCGATCTCAGCCAATGTCATTTCCTTCAAGAAGGCACCTTCATCACCACCACCCACCTCTACCGCCCTCTTATAGGGTCCCATTATACTCAATACTCATTTTTTAAGTTGTGTCACTTTTGTCATTTCTCATACAATACATCTCCTTCATTAGACTGTTCAACATGAAGGGCAGGAATCCCATCTCTGATCATTGCTGTATCTTCTGCACCTTATACTCTATTGTTGAATTAATGACAGTAAATTCATACAGAAATATACCTTCTCAGCTGCCTAGCCTATGTGATTGATATTATTAACTTCTATGTCCTGATGGCTCTGTGTCATAATGTTTGGTATTTGTTGTCTTCAAAGAATCCTTAAGAACCTTAATTATAATTTATTTACGATCCTAAATTGGTGTCTTGACCATTGATAAACAGGTATTGCTATCGATGTTCTTATTTTTTGTGTTGTGTTTTTTGATGTAGCGCAGGTCAATGAGGCAGTATTTTCTTTCTATGTTTATCTNGATGCAAAACCTGTGGATATGGAGAGCCAAATGTACTTGATTTTCTCTTTTCTTATACCTTCACACAGTGTTTGAGATGAAAATGCCACAGTTTTGAGAATATAATTTTAAGTTTTTTGCCCTCTAGATTTATCATTTAGGAAAGCCTTACTTAATAGTACCCTTTGGGGCCAGTCTTTAAAGTGACACAGCACCCCTTTACCTGCTGAAAAAGCCACAAAGGGGAAATTTCCTGCCTGGGTGGAAGCAGAACTGATCTCATTTGACCCACTCAGCCCAGAAAATCAGTGATCGCACCATTGCAAGTGCAGCTGTTTCTACTTCCTACACTGATTTAGGTTTTTGGGGCCTTAAGCAGTGCTCTCAGTTTCCAGATTATCTGGTTAAATCCAGGTGGAAGAAGCCAGACTTCTTCCATACCACACAGATGTATACAAGAAAATAGTGAAAACAGGTGCGTTACCACCTTTATTACTTTCCTAACACAGCTGTCACAAAGTACCACGAGCTTGGTGGCTTAAGACAACAGAATTTTATTATCTCACAATTCCAGAGGCTAGAAGTCCGAAATCAAGGTGTCAGTAGGGCTGGTTCCTTCTGAGGGGTCTGAGGGAGAATCTGTTACATGCCTCTCCTAGCTGGTGGTGATGACCAGCCATCCTTAGTGTTCCTTGGTTTGTAGACGCCATCACTCCAATCTCTGCTTCTGTCTTCATGTGGCCTTCTCCCCTGTGTGTCTCTCTTCTTCTTATAGGGATACCAGTTATATTGGATTATGGCCCACCTCCAGAACTTCATCTTAACCTGATTACATCAGCAAAGACCCCATTTCCAAGTAAGAGTACCATAACTGCTGCCCGGAGTTAAGACTTCAACTTAGGTTTTTGGAAGAGACAATTTAACCAATAACACCATCTAATTACCATTTTATGAAGATGGTAATTATAAATAAAATTTGCCCCAGCATAAGCCCCATAAAAATAGATCTGCTGATTTTATGGTGAAACAAATGACCGAAAAGAAAAGAAATTAAACAAGGCACACTATACTGAGGGGTAAACAAATTTACCATTGTTATCTCTCCATACTTAATAAAGATTTTCAATATTCTTGAGAAATATAATTACAACATAACTCTGGAGCAACAAAGTAATGGAATACCTTCTCTCCACCTTCTCGTTTATAGTAGAGGCTGGTTTCCTTACTTGACCTTTCTGCACCCGGCACACAGAGCTCTCAGGTTAGTGATCCAAGACTCCAGATTGGAGATTTTACAAGCTTGTCACTC
>NW_017731422.1:1568987-1597524 GCF_001890085.2 Hipposideros armiger
ATCGATGTTCTTATTTTTTGTGTTGTGTTTTTTGATGTAGCGCAGGTCAATGAGGCAGTATTTTCTTTCTATGTTTATCTTGTATCATTGTTGAAGACTGAAAATACAGTTAATATTGCCACACAACCAAGATTTTAAAAAACGATTTATTTCATACTATCTACTGTAAACTCACTATAAATTATAATTTTCAGCAGCATTATATTTGAATTTAAAATGTTTAGACTGAACAAAATAATTCAACAGTGTTGTTTCAGATGATTTGGATTCTCATTTCCTGGCAAAGAAGGCAGTTGGGAGCAAACATTTTTCTTCCTGGCAGATAACAGTAAGGAGAAGCCCAGAAATGCTCCCAGTGGGAACTGAGAACTAGTATCAGAATAACTGTTTTTCTGCAGCATTGCTTATGGTTGAATTATTAAGGTCACTAATTTATTTTTCTTCATAATTGCTGCCGATGGTTATCTTGTGAAATGATAAGTGTGTGTGGTCTAAGCCTAAGTTTTAGGAGCTGACAGTATCCCAGCCCCTGCTCTCATGGTGAACACATTAGCATTTCTCATTGTTGTCTAGAGAAAAACTAAGCTACTTGCTAGTCAAATGCATTCCTCCATTAGCTGATCATTTATTGAGTACCTACTCATTTGCCATGCATGGGGTTAAACCCGGGCATACACAGACCTGAGTCCTCCCAAAATGGAGATTTCAGTTAGTAACTCCCGCCAATTGAGCGCTGTTTACACACATATGTGTTTGCAGCTCAGAGTAATTTCAGACATCTGTGTTTTGATTGTTTATAAAATAAGGTAGCTGAAGAAAACTTTAATATTATTGGCATTAAATTATTAACTATAGATGTATTTAAGTACCTACGATATCATGGAAAGAATAATTTATAAATAGACATGGTATACTTTTAGTCTCATAAAATTGCTAAAAGTAACATTCACAAAAAAAACTTTTTTTCTAAAATACAATGTTGTTTATATCCGCCACTTAATTATTTTGTCCAACAACAAAATTAACACCTCTCGTAATTGGGTTGAGATTTCTTGGACAATTAGAAATAGTAAATTTTAATAACTAAATTTTAATGTAGAGATTTTTGTATTCAGAATGCTGAAATAACTTGGTAATAAGAAGACTATGACAGAGTTAGAAAAAAAACAAGCATAAAATGACAAGTTGCTCAAGATTTATAGGCTCCTAATCACTTGGATTAGAATAAGAGTTAATGCTGTATCTTTTCCCCATTCTGCCAGCCAGGGAAGATCTCTTATTTAAAGGGCAGGGCTCCCTCCACTGTTCTCAAATCAAGGCTCTGCTGTCTGACAAACTGCCCTCCATGATTTTCACAGGATATTTATAACCCTGGAAAGTATACAGAAAAGAGACTGTTCAATGAAGAGCTTTGCATGTTGCAATGCTGTATACATCATATGGTTCAATTTAGGGTCTCTGAAATATCAGAGTTAGAATAAAATTATCAAAAGGGGAAACGTCACATGGCATTGGTACAAACAAGATGTGCCTATTTGTATTTATGTTTGCTAATGAAATTCAGCCATGATTCCCACTTTGATTGTAAGCATCTTGGACCACCATTCAGTTTTATTCATTATAATTAAATCTCTTGCCCACACACAGACACAAGGGCAGCAGAAACAACAGGGCATATTTTATCTTTTAAAAAGCTATTATACAGCTTTGATATGAAGCTTCAGAGCTTCAAAGATTTATAGTATTAAAGCAAAACAATATGTCTCTCAGGGCACAGACACCTTCTGCAAATGAAGGCGCTGGCAAAGGGCTTGGACTCTGAATCCAGCCAGTCCACAGAGGGCAGGGCTGAGCTTGGGCTCCTTGTGGGCAGCGGAGATGGAGACAACTTGATGTAGTCTCCCGTGCCAGAAGGGAGGTGGGAAAAGGTCAGATACAAGAGCAACAGGCTTTTACTGTAAAACTGGGGAGTGAGGTGGGGCGGACAGGAGGGCTAATTCCGCTGTCTTGGGAAACCGCATTTATACATGAAATTCGGAGGTGTACTTACCTTCCCAGCCCCAACTCAACCGAGTATTCCAATAAATCACACATGTAGATTAACTTAATCAGTGAGGACTGGTGAAAGTCCAGTGCTCTCAGTTCACTGTTCTCCCTCCCTCCCTTTTCCTGCCGGTAAAGCCAAGCCAGTGGCTGTAGAACCTCTGTCCTCCGTGCCCTCTTCATCCCTGTGGAGTGGAGAGCATTTGGGAAACCGCCAGGCCCTTGGTAACCAGGACGGCTCCTGCGGCCCACAAATCATCCAAAATGTCTACCCTACACTTAGTTAACTGGGAGTTCACAGTAGTTTGGGAGAGAGTGAATATATACTCCAAATCTTTTTATTGTCCGTTTTCGACTGGATTTAACCCAAATCGGCCAACTCTAAACATATCCAGGCAGGCCACATTATTTGTTCAGCCCTAAATCAGACAGTGAGCCCCGCCTTAGTAAGTAAGACGGCAGTGGGAACACATGGCACGTCACCCCCATGAAGGTCCGAAAGACGTGTGCTTTTGCCACAGAGCTTTTCAGCCAGGTTTACCTTAATTACTTTGATATTTCACCCATTTATCAAAATTATTATTGTGGGCACTCAGGGAAATTAAGTGATTCTCCAAGGAAGAGCTAATCATGTAGCAAAAGAGCCAGAAGTAGAACTAAAAGCTCATAATGGCCTGCCTTGTTCTAACTCCTCAGCTGTGCTGTTTTGGACATCATTAAGTCCCTTCCTTTCCCCAGTCCCTTCACTTTGGTTCTGCTCCCAAGGGCTCTTAATCCGGAAAAACAATTTCTTTCTCTACATCTGTTTTCCCCATTAAGGTCAGAGAAGCTAAACACATAGCTCTGGGCAGAATGCGAGCCACCTCT
This sequence comes from Hipposideros armiger, assembly GCF_001890085.2. Classification (NCBI taxonomy): domain Eukaryota; kingdom Metazoa; phylum Chordata; class Mammalia; order Chiroptera; family Hipposideridae; genus Hipposideros; species Hipposideros armiger. The sequence continues at coordinate 1,571,898 of NW_017731422.1, forward strand.
GAAGAGCCCTGGACCGAGTCGGGAATCCTGGGCTCTTCCCCAGGTGACCGTGGATGGGTCACTCTCTCCAGCGTGAGTTTTTTCATCTGTTGAATTTGGAGTCGGACTAGAGGAGTTCACAAAAACACTTTCCAATTCCAAAATTCTGTTGTTCCTTGATTCTAGGTGTAAGCAAAGGGTTTGTTCAGCTTGGTTTAGTAGGCCCAGTTTCCAAATTCCTTTTTCGCCATGGAATTAAAGGTGGTATGGTAGCCTGAAGGACTGTGTTCCTTCACAGTGGCATCCCAGCATCTGGGAAGGAAAAAAAACAATGCCCGCCGTACAGATGGACTGCAAGTGAGAAATGTGAGAGATACAGGCAACCCGTCTGCTGTCTGAATAAAAGCCATAGCCTGAAAACCTTAATTTCTGTTTCTTGTGTATTAGATTAAATGCCAATATTGAGATTTCCATTAAGCAATGATGTTTGCTGTATAATCACGACATATTCTGAAAGGGTTCCTTCTACCGACAAACCCATCTTTGGGCCTATTAGTGGTGTCCTTATCCACTCCACCACCATCCTCAGCCCTCACTGTGCATCCAGATCTCCTGGACCACTTTTAAACCATTCCAGAGCCTAAACGAAGCGGTAGAGCCAAAGTATCGGTTATTTTTCAAAGCACCCCAGGTAATTCGGTTGCATGGTGTTTTTTACTATATATTGTTCTTAAATTTATTCTGGAAAATATGCACTAGTTGAAAATGCCTCAAACTGAAGATGATATAGATTCAAGTCCCATCTCTGCACTCTGAAGTATTGTACCAGGTTGATTTAGTTTAAATTTGAAGTAAAATTTTAGTTTACCCTTTAAGTGATGTTGAGTTAGCAAGAATTGAGTTTATTAGGACTAGGAGACTATGTATAGCTTCAGTAATCTGGGTGGAATAAATTATGCCAGATGTCAGGGGTTTTGTTTTGTTTTGTTTAATGTAAGACAATGTGGTGTAATGAAAAGAATACAGACCCAGGGTTTTTAATCCTAAATCTGCCATTCACTGGACATGTCACTTTAAAAAGGACAATAATAAGACCTTTTTTTTTTTTACTGGTTGTGGTAAGGCTAAATTAGATATGGGCATGAAAGTACTTTATAAACCATAAAATCATGTGCCATGTTTTAATCTTCACCCCTGCCAGCTTTAAGAAATCTATAAATCTCATGCCTTTTTAAATATTATTTGAAATTAAATACTGTGATTAAAAGCAAACAAAAGGGCTGCCTAGTTTTCTCCCTCCTTCCTACCCTTGAGAATGACCTCTCATTGCATTTTACTGTGGTAGTTAAACCATTTACATTAAATTGGAAGTTTATGCAGGGCCTGTGTTACTTATCTTTGTATCCTTTGCATCACCAAGCACAGAGTGGTTTACATAGAGTAAGAACTCAGTAAAGATTTTCTAAAGTCAAATTATACACATTTATACCACTTCAGACAACAGAATCAAAATCTTCTGTCTTAGGCCTCTGAGAAAGGAAGTATTTGTAAATGAATTTGGGACCTGCTACAATGAATTTTTTTTTTCCAACTCTGAGGAATAATTAAAATATATAATTGTATGTATTTAAAATGTACACCATGATGACTTGATATACATAAACATTGTAGAATGATTACCAAGATCAAGATAATTAACACATCTATCACCTCACTTAACTCTTTTTGTTTTGTTTTGTGTGTGGTGAGAATGCTTAAGATCTACTGTCAGCAGCTTGCAAGTATACAATACCATATTATTAACTCACCATGCTGTACACTCGATCCTCAGAACTTATTCTTTCTATAACTGAAAGTTTGTATCCTTTGACCTGCATACCCTTTGGCCCCATTTCCCTGTCCCCGCGTCCTCTGGCAACCACCATTTCTCCTCTCTGGGGGTAGTTTGTTTGTTTGGGGAAAGTTGTTTTGTTTAGAATTCACATATATGAGTAAGTGATACCAAACAGTACTTGTATTTCTCTATCTGGTGTATTTCACTTAGCCCTCCAGGTTCACCCATGTTGTCAGAAATGGCAGGATTTTCTTATATTTTATGACTGAATAATATTCCTCTGTGTGTGTGTGTGTTTTGTTGGATGGAATGGTCTGTATATGTCTGTTAGGTACATCTGATATAAAGTATAGGTCAAGTCCGTTATTACCTTACTGATGCTGGCTGAGTGATCTGTGCATTGTTAAAAGTGGAGTATTGAAGTCCCATAGTATTACTATATTGATGTCTATTTTTGCCTTCAGATCTGTTAATAATTGTTTAATATATTTAGCTGCTGTGATATTGGGTGCATATGTATTTACAGTTGTTATAGCCTCTTGATGAATTGATTTTTTTATATTATATAACCATCTTTATCTCTTGCTACAGCTTTTGACTTCAAGTCTACTTTTTCTGAAATAAATATAGCTACCTCTGTTCTCTTTTGTTTTACATTTTCATGGAATATCTTTTCTCATCCCTTCACTTGCAGCCTGTGAGTGTCTTGTAGGCAGCATATACTTAGGTTTTTTTGGGGGGGGGGTTTTGGTTTTTGGTTTTTTTAAGCCATTTACATTTAGAGTAATTATTGATATGTAAGAAATTACTATTGCCATTTTTATAAATGTTTTCTGATTGTTTTATACTTCTTTTGTTCCTTTCTTTTTCTGTTGCTGTCTTTCTTTGAGAATGGATGGTGTTTTTTGCAGTGGTATGCTTTGATTCTTTTATCACTTGTGTATCTATTACAGGTTTCTTTTTTGTGTTTACAATGAGGCTTTCATAGTACATTTTATAACAGTGTATCGTAAGCTGATAACAATTTTACTTCAATTAAATAAAAATGTTCTACACATTTACTTGCTCCACACACACATACTTTATGTTGTTGATGTCACCATTTACATCTTTTTATATTGTGTGTCCACTAACAAAATATTTTAGCTGTAGTTATTTTTAACACTTTTGTCTTTCAACCTATATGCTAGAGTCCAAAGTTATTTGCATACCACCATTGCAGTATTAGAGTATGTTGAATTTGTCAGTGAATGTTCTATCTTTATCAGGGAATTTTATACTTCCCATGTTACTAATTAACATCCTTTTATTTCATCTTGAAGAACTCCCTGTAGCATTTCTTGTAAGGCAGGCCTAGGTGATAAAGTCTCTCAGTTTTTGTTTCTCTGGGAAAGTCTGTTTCTACCTAGGAACTACTTTCCTAGGTAAAGTATTCTAAATTGGCAGGGTTGTTTTTCTTTGAGCACTTTGAATATATCATCCCACTCTCTCCTGGCCTGCAAGGTTTCTTCTGAGAAACCTGCTAAGAACCTTATCTGTATTTGCTTCTATGTGATGACTCCTTTTAAACTTGATGCTTTCAAAATTCCGTTTCTCTTTGATTTTTAAGTTTGATTATAATATGCCTCCGTGGCGATCCATCTGGGCTGAGTCTGTTTGGGAATCTTGGAGCTTTGTATACCTGGATGGCCATCTCTTCCCAGATTTCGGAAGTGTTCAGCCACTATTTCTTTAAATAAGTTTTCTGACCCTTTCTCTCTTCTTCTAGGACTCCTATAATGTAAATATTGTTTCACTTAATGTTGCCCCATAATTCACATAGGCTTCTTTCACTCCTTTTCATTCTTATGTCTTTTTTCTCCTCTGAGTGGATGACAGTAAGAGATCAGTCTTCAAGTTTGAAGATTCTTTCCTCTGCTTGATTGAGTCTGTTAACGAAGCTCTGTGTTCATTCTGTTTGGTTCTTTTTTATGATTTCTATCTCTTTGTGGAACTTCTCATTTTGTTCATGCATTGTTTTCCTGAGTTTATTGAGCTGTCTGTGTTCTCTTGAATCTCACTACACTACCTTAAAATAATTATTTTTAATTCTTTTTCAGGTAACACAGATAGATCTCCATTTCTTTGGGGTTAGGTACTGGAAAAATTACTGAGTTCCTTTGGGGGTGTCATGCTTCCTTGCTTCTTCATGTTTCTAGTGGCTTTGCATTGATGTCTGTGCATCTGAGAGGGCAGTCACCTATTCTAGCTTTTTTGGACTGAGTTTGGTTGAGAAAGTCTTTCACCTGAAGGTGGCTATGAGGGCTCTGGGTGGGTGGGGCGCAGCATCTCTCATTCTGGGGAGGACACAATGGGATAGTCTCTGTACAGCTCCATCAACCGAGGTCTAAATTGGCAAAGACTGCAGGGGTCCTCAGTGGCAGGGGCTGCTGAGGTCGTCTTGTCCTTTTTCGCCTGTGAGTGGAAGTTCTAGCCAAGGTGATCCCTCTTGGCTCCAGGTCTGGTGCACTGGCACTCAGAGCTGCCAGGGTCCTAGGGACAGGTACATATGGAGCTACCATATGCCTGGGTCCTGGGGCACAGATGTACTCATTACAATGGTAATGCTCTAGTGTCTTAGGTGCGCATGTTCAGATCTCCCAAGGAACTGGGTTCTGAGTCTCTGGGACTTGCCACAGTGTTTGGACCCCAAGATGGGACACAGTAGTGACACAGGTCATGGGATCACAGGGGTAGTGGTGGCTAGGGTGCAGGGTGCAGCAGCAGCATGCCCTGGGGATGGTGGGTCAAAGTCCTGACTCTGGCCACAGAGGGCAAGGTGCAGAGCAGCAGCGACTCAGCATCCGTGATGCCACTTCAAAGCCATGACTCAGGACCCGAGGGATGGAGCACAAAGCTGAAACAGTGCTACCTAGGGATGGCAAGTTGATGCCATGACTTAGGACCCAGGGCTGGGCCAGAGAGCAGCAGCTGTATTAGCACAGCTGGTGATGGTGGGTCAAAGCTGCGCCTTAGAATCCCAGAGGCAGGACACAGAGCAGCAGCAGCTCCTGTCCCATAGATGGTGAGGTGTTGTGGCATCCCAATCCAGAGAGTGGGCAAAGCATCAAGTGCAGCCCCTGGGGGCAGGTCTCACAGCAGCAACAGGCCCTAGTCCCAGTGAGGAGATGCAGCAGTGGGGGCTCCACACAGCTCCATTAGCTGGGTTCGGTGTTGCTGAAGACCAGGGCAGGGGCGCAGGCCCTCAGTAGCAAAGGCTACAAATGTCCTCAGCCGTGACGAGACTTTCTGAGGCGCTCCTGTTTCTCTTTTCCTGTGGCATGAAATTCGTCTGAGGGAGTCCCTCTTTGCACTGAGCTGCTTTAAACTTGGTGATGTAGGTAAAATGCTTCCCACACTTCTATGTGGCCATGCTTGGTTTTTGAGCTCCACAGGGCTCTGCTTCTTTCTTCAGAGCTTTCCCAGAGCTGTTTTTGCATGCTTGTAGTTGTTTATTTATTGTTTTTGTGGGGAGATGACCTTTGAGACCTTCTAGCTTGCCGTCTTGCTGATGTCAGACCCTACAATGAAATTGTTTTATCTTATTTAAAGCTTAAGAAAGCAGAAAGGAATCAGGAAAGATAGTAATGAGAATAATATATAAGTCTAACTGGGGGGAGGAGAGGTTTTATCTAGTTTAAGCTTTAGTAATTAGGCTTTGGCATTAATAATACAATCATATTCAACTTAGAATGACAAGGTATGTTTTGTTAAATATTTCTCTTTTGCTTAAGATAAATATTAATCTTTTGCTTTGTAATGTTAATTTGCGTTCTTTAAAATGTACAATTTATGATGACCCACACAAAAGGCGGAAGTTAACCACTTTGGGATTTAAATGTTTTCTCTAGCTTATTCATATGCAGATAAGCAAAACAAGAAAGTTCTATTTTGAAAGTGCAGTTAGCAGTTAATGGCTCCACCAGTGCCCAGTGCAGTAGATAGAACCTCTGTCTGCTTATGCAGGTGTATTGAGGTTCTGGTAACAGGTCGTAATTTGGGGCTAAATGAATAAATGAATGTCAAAAATTAGGAGCTAGCTTGATCCTCAGTAAAAAAAAAAAAAACTTGGGAATTACAATTGGTCCTTAAAAAACTAAGCACCATCTTTGCTGGAAGCTTTGAGAGATGCTAAAATGTCTGAGCTATTCAATAAATTCACATGGGGCAACTAGTTGAGTGCAGAGCTTTATTAAATCAGAAATAAAGCTTGAGTGGCATATAGGAGCTGGTTAGTTGTAAGTCTAATTGTGTTATTGATTAATTTATACTTTTCAGTAGTGGGGTGTGGTCCTGACTGTTTGTGGTCAAGGTCTGCAGAATGTCTGTGAAGATACCGAACTGGAGATCACAGAATCTGACAGTAGAGAGTAAGCGGGATACAAAGTGTTTCGTGAGAATGTGGCCTCTGGAAGGCCCTCACACCAAGCAGTGTTTAAATTTAGTTTCAACATTCGCAACACAAATAAAGAGAAATTCACAGTTGACACAAAGATGAGTTGTCTTCATCCATCTTCCTTTAAAGTTGCTTACTCGGGAACGGATGCCAAGTCTGCAACGTTCCCATAATCGTCCTACACAGACAGCATACATCCTTTGTACATCAAAAGGGAAAAGCAGTGACTCGGGCGGAGGACCCTAGGGGACTTGTTTGCCGAAATTGCTCTTCACTAATTACACATGCATGTTTGTTCCTTCTTTGTTTTCGAATTCGAATAGGAAGAACTTATTCCAGAAATCTGGGTTGGCTCTAAAATGTGATTTTTCTCATTAAACTTAGCTACTTGAGGATCTATTATTAAATAAGCCTGTAATCTTTTAGTTGTTTGCAAACCAGAATGATACAACATCTGCGATGGTGAATTGATCTTTGCAAAGTAGACTTTTCAGTCCTAGAGAGAACCATTTCATATGGCACACTCTGGAAAGATTCAACGTGGTGATTTCTCACGTGGGTTCAGCCAAGACACTTCTCCTGAGCCAAGATTTCTTTTTCAAGCAAGGCTCACTTCAGCCCTTTACCTTTAAGAGAAATCCAGCTTTCCTCCCAGGTCCATTTATCTCCATGTAAACCATCCCTGTGTTTTAAACAGTATGTTATGTTAAAGGTTGTCGCTGTGGTTGTACAATTTAAAAGACCAAGGTCGAGAAGCTGAAAGTGTTACTTTGGCATGAGGCTCTCCAAAGGCAGCCTTGGTGGTGGGGGCTCTTTCACAGCCTGAGGCGCCCCTGCCTGTGGTTGTGGGAAGACACTCGACCCATTCTTGCAAGTTATTTGTGGCTCTCTGAGGAGCTCATTTACCACTGTTCTCCAGTGCACGGTCTTTGGAGGTAGGACTGGAATTTTCTAGTCCTTGCTAGAAGGTTTGCTTCGATCCAGAAGTGTTCAGTGGCACAAAAAGCCTGGTGTCAGGAGCAAGCTCACAGAGAGAGCCCTGAGGAGTGAAACGTGGAGCGCGCCCCTGTTCGCTCCACTTTGATACGCTGACCCAGAGTGAGCTGTGTAGCAGCATAACCGACTGCTGAAATTTCAGCCAGGGCTCCAAAGCCTGACAACCATAGTAAATCCTGTGCAAGCAGGATATTTCAAGGGATGGTTTTGAAGTTGATTGAATTTTATGATTCACAGAAAGTTATCCAAAAAACCATGTTTTGTTTCTCCTCATGTTGGTAAAAGTCTTCCTAAAAAGCTTGGGGTTCACTTTCCCTTTTTTCAGTGTAATTAAAAATGTATTTTCATCATTCTTTTTAGAATTAAACACTATAGTCCATCCATAGCATTATCTTAATCACATAAGCTTCTTCTCTATTTTCTATCATGTGGCTGATGGAGGTAAATGTATTAGACTGAAAGTAGACAGACTCCAAAACAGCCCCAGAGTTATAAGCTTAAAGAAAAACAATCCCTGATATATTGGGTTGTTGGAAAAGTCATGACATATTTTTTCTGTGTTTTTTCATTGCAAAAATGCATCATGACTTTTCTGACAACTCAGTAGGATTTTGTCATTTTTTTTTCCATTTTTCTGAAAACAGATTATAGAAAAACTCCATCTAATTGAGGGTTATGAATTCTCTGAATGTGACTGTTCCTCGTTTAAATAATGAAAAATATGGTGGGTGAAAGGGTAATTTTGTTCCTAAGTCCTGGATTTTAGTTCAGTTTCACTCTGGGTCTCACTGTACAACTCAGGACAAGTCACAAAGACCCCGTACCCAGCTCTGCTCACTCTGAAATGTAGACTATATCTCGGGGATGAAAAATCATGCAATTTTACTCTCTTTACTGGAACATATTATATAATTGTAATTAGTATCCATTTTCCCATTTTCTTTTATGGGACTATTTTGTCCCATCATGAATATCCATATCTACCACTATCTGTGCATGTCTGTATATAAAATCATGTAAGATCCAAGTTTTCTATACTGTCTGTAATGTACAGAACTTCTTCGAGACCACCATATTTCAGTGGGGAGCAAAGGCCTCCATTAGTGTCTGTTCCCATACCTTTTCACTGTGACTGTAAATCAGGCCTGGGAAGGCTATAATGAGTTGGTAATTTATAGACTATTAAGATACTTAGACATGATTCTTGAGCATGTCCAATAGAGAACACATGTTTATAAAGGACAAACAGATTCAACACAACATGTCCTTGGCCTAACCAAGCCCAATAAATTAACAAAATCGGATGTCTTATTTTGCATATCTTCCACTCCCCCAAAATAGAATCACTAACCACTTGTTAACCACACTGACTTTAATAGACAAAGTGGTTGCCATAGCTTTGCCACCAGAAACGTCCATATCAAGCACCCTATTAGAATGCAGCCAGCAGAGTCTACAAAACAGGAAGAAAGCTCTGCTTGCTTTTTTGACTCCTTTCCTGGTTTGACTCGATGTGATAATTCATTGCAGATTTCTTTTTCTTTGACAGAGTGCCTACCGCAGGAATGGGATGGCTTTTCTGGCCTGCTGATGGAGATGGGATTCCAACGACAGGAAAGGAGGCAGTGTTCCATTAAGGTGATGCCTGTTCCCCTCTCTGGACACAATAAAACACAAGTTTACCTTGTCTGTATCCTCAGGAGTGGGTTGGTTTGTTGTGACTATCAACAGGCTGACTCCAGTTCTTTTCCAGCCCCCTCACGCTCTGTCTTGTTTACTAGATGGGCCCTTTAGCTAATTAATGGCAGGATGTTTGGGATAGTGTGTAGGTGGACAAGAATGCAGATCACACAATTTTGAAATTTTAATTTAGAATGGATTTACTGCCCTCAGCTCACATATCTTAAAAGCCGTGCCTTTTTCTTTCTTTCTCTTTTTTTTTTTCAGTGTTTAGTCTATGTTTTACATGATGCATTTTGTAATCCAAGTTTGGGACAAAGGAAACAAAATTAAAAGGACAGTCAGTTTTCCCTTTGCACTATCCCACCAACTTTCCGACTTTTGTTGTCTTTGTACATGTATTTTAGAGACAAACATCCATTTCATAATAAACTCACACTACTTGACTTGATGAACTATTCCCATCTTCCCTTCACCCCACTTATACCAGGGGTGCCAAAAAAATGTACACAACTGGACACTTTGATCAGCGTTGTTCAAGCAGTAGTTGGCCATAATCAGAAGTGTCTGGACGCTGACGCTAACCACTTTGAGCACCTCTTGTCATTGCAGAAGTCAGACGTGACTTGTTTTCATCTTTTGTTATTGGTATATACTGAGTAGGGCAATTTTAATAGTTATTTCCTTTCTTAAAACGTGTATCCATTTTTTGGCACCCCCTGCATAGCCAGTCTATATGTCATTTTCATGCCTTCTTCCCAAGGTCCTGCGTGTCTGCCTGTCACGCGTGTGTTTCCGTCGTGTAGATCCTCTTCCTTCATCTTCACGTCTTGCCCAGTGCCTCCAGCCCCCAGGCCCGTTGCCCACACACATGCCAGACCCGTTTAGAAGCAAAGTAATCAGAATCAGGAGAGGAAGGCGAGCCGCATGTTTGCGTTCTCCTCCCTTCAGAGCACTCCCACACCTAGACTGGAAACGGAGGCTGGGTCACTTCTTGCTGGTAGCAGCTGGCGTGAGGAACTTTAACTCTTGGGAACAAACCAAAACAGAGTAGATGTAACCGTACAGTTCCTGATTAAACTTGAATTGCAAAGAAAAAAAATTTATTTCTTTAATTCTGGAGAGCTTTTGTGTAATTTTACTTTTATCATGGTTTTTACACACACTGAATCAGCCTTTGTAAAGAATTAAGGAAAACAGAAGTGAGAAGCATGAAAGATTTTCATCTTATGACCGAATCATTGTGAAGTTCACTTAATATGATTGTGCCATGTTATTCACATTTGTTAGCTATCACTTACCTGTTCTGTGTTAGTCCTTCTGGAAAAAATCTCTGTGTCAGGAACAAAAAACGCAGATATATAATATCAAAAAATTTCCAAAGGGTTTTGATGTTCCATCTGTGCTTGCTGAAATGTATGATTAAACTTTTCTTTTTATCATCATTCTTATTTTTCTTGGCGTCCCTAATCATAGAAAATTATAAGCTTGCAGTAAACATCCTAACTTTTAAAACGACAGCATTTATTGTATTTGGTTTCGATCTGCCAGGCTTATTGATGTATAAAATTTTCAGGGGCTAATTTTTCACATCAAAATTCCTTCTCTCCCACATTTTACATTTTAAAGTATGCACAAGGCAGAAAATACAGGGTTTAGGTTTTTCCTCTTCATTTTATTCTACCTGATCTCCTTATAGTCCCAGAGAAGGAAGACTCAACGTACATTTCTCTCAGAAATATGACAGGTCTGTGTTTTTGTTGGTCTGGCGTGTGTTTGTCTATCTTGAACAGTCTGACAGGTAATTATTTATAAAATCTGGTTTTGCCCAGTAAGTCCATATAATAACCTTTCACTTTTCATCAGAAGCCAGTGAGCTGAATTTAGAATAAAACAAGGTCATTAATGTCTGTCCCGAACCAGCCTAGATGTCCCCATAATTGCTCAATGTTAATATTTTTAATTCTTTTTTTTCTTTTCTACCGTTAGGTTCTTTCTTTGACTCTTTTCACAGCACTAAATTAGAAGTGAAACAAAATTTCCTTAGGCAATAAATGTAGAACAAAAACAAAAATTCATAGAAGGAAAGTTTCAGAAAATGTGACTTCAATAAATTTCTCTCTAAAGATTAAAATATTATGTAGAATCATAAAATGTCAGAACAGAAAATAGTCTTAAAGATCATTGAAAACAACCACTCATTCTGCAGATGAGAAAACATGGCCTACAGAGGGAAATTGACTTTCCTAAGATCACTCAATGTCAGTGACAGACCAGAGGCCAGATCCAAGGTCCCTAACTCGCAGTCTAATAGTATACTCCACCATACTGTTGGAATTTTATGGCATGTTTATCTTAGACAATAACCTAAATTTATTTTTTTAAATGATACTAATTATGGACACATAACTGTTATATTAAAATTTTCTTCAAAGAGACTGTGGTCTTAATTAAATAATCTGTTATGTCAACTACACATCAATTTTTTAAAACAAGGTCTGTAAGCAAGAGAGGAGAATTAGCGTTCTTTGAGTACCTACTTTGTGTCAGGAACCTTAACCTCTGGTATTCCATTTATCCTCACAATGACTTAATGAGGTAGATGCTATAAAACAAAACAAACAAAAACTCAGATTTAACTCTAAAGCAAATGTGAATACATGAAATCGTTGCTACTTTTGTAGCCTTGTGTTTTGGAGATCAAATTTGAAAATAAATAAAACGAACAAATAAGTAAATAAATAGCCTCTCTGATGGGAAATTGACACTGTCTCATAGATTTGAGGGTAAAGGAAACAGAACTATTTCTCCCTTCATCTAAATTTGGAAATGCTGCTTTCTGAAAATGCCATTTTAAGGCCATGTCTCTAACCTTCCTGCCTTCACATAGTGCAATAATTGAGATTCAAAAGTACTGTTCCAGTTTTAGAACCAAGAGTTTTATTTAAAAAAACATCAGAAGCACAAATATTTTTTAAGCCATGTATATAATTCCTATATCTGGGAAGAATTTTTCATTTATTTTTGTTTATTCTTTGTTTCTATAAAATTATAAACAATCCATGTTTAATGCTTTTACCATGTAGAAGACAAATATACATAACTGGGGATTCTTGATCTGAAAGAAAACAAGTTTACTTGTCTAGAAATTATATAAAGTTTAATTTTATGAAAAAAAATTTATAGAGTTCCCAAATCAGATATTTCTTTCCGGTTCATATAACCCCTAGTGTAAAACTGAATGACTACAGAGAAAGTATTCCCTCATCTGCCCTCCTGGAATTTAGATAGAACCTTCCCAGGTTGCATTTAAAATTTTACCATCAACCATGTATACATCTCATAAAATATTTTACAGTTTCCTGTATGCTCTGGCTGAACATTTCATAGTACATAAACACTTCTGCAAATAATATAAGGGCATCAAGTTGAATATGTCATAGCAGTGGCCCCCACATAAAGCTGATTGTTCAGCAATTTATTTTCTTATTTTTATCTTCTTATTTGAAAGCCAAGCTAAAACTGCATGCTCTTATTCTACTGTTACAGGGGGTAAGGGGACTCTAGCAGTTTTAGTTCATTAAAGCGAAAGCTTTCTGCAGAGGGCATCAAGCCAAGCTTAAACAACAAAACCATGCCTGCAGGAATTGGATGTAAATGTGATGGTTAAATAAGGGCCAGATGCCTTTAAAAAGTCAAATATTAAAAAGTCGTATCTCTTCAAGCAAGTCTCTAACGTTGTGAGTAGGATAGTGATACCGTAGCCCTTTAAAAAAGAAAGAGACTTGCATTCATTTTCTGGGACAAAATATCAAATATTCAAGCTGTCATAAGTCATGGGAATTTTGGCAATTGAAGCATATTTTAAAACAATCAATTCCTACAAAGTCACGAGAAACCCACATACAGTATTTCATTGTTGGAAACCACTGTAGTTCTGTATAGAGCATTATATCTGTGTTCCCTTTGCTGCTCATCACCCCCCAATATTCACTATTCTCATTTTTCTCCAAGGAAAATAAAAATAGAAAAATATCCAGGAGAAATCAAGATGATTACTTCTATGATTTGACTTATACCAGGCACCACTTTACTTGCTGTTAAAAATGGTGATGGATTTTTATCAGCATTTTAATACTAAACCTGACATCATAATTAGAGCACACCGCGTGCCACCCTGTGTGTTAAGTGTTCTGTGTGGGTTGCCTCATTAGATTCTCACAACTCCACTACAAGATATGCACTATTACTCTCCCTGGTGGCCTTAGGCAGTAGGGAGGAAACTGAGGAACTGAAGGCTCCGTGCCTTCCGCAGAGGTCCCCAAGGTGGAGCTGGCATCCGTACCCAGGACTCTGACCCCAGAGCGCGTGCCCTCACCACTGTCACACAGCGTGGCGTGTGCGAAAGACTTCTCAATAACACGTGGAGGAGAATCGCTGCCCTGAACCTAGAAGCACTTCTCAGTACCCTAAAAACTTGATTACGAGAAAATTTCATTTGAACTTAACATTCCTTCTCTAAGGCCAAGTATTGTGTATATAATAGAATATCATATAATGCGTAATAGAGCATAATTATATAGAATGATGCCAAGTCCTCTATAATGTCTTAAACCTTAAGATAAATACATATGATCAATGCGCATGCCAAGAATCCCTATACAAATTACGAGAAAAACTTCCTCAAAGATCCATGTGCACAAAGCCTCGCCTTTGTGAAGGCCTGGTTTACGGGGTTTCTCCAGCAGGCTCTAATTACCTAGGCTACTATTTTATGCTTTCATGCAACGTACTTCTCTCGTGTTATAAAGTAATCCCCATCTTGTTTACATGTGTTTGCAGTGGCAGATACAGAAATACATCTGGTCGTCTGTCCCTTGGAACTTTGTACAAATGCATCCTTTAGGGTTGGCTCATTAATTATGATACAGCCACTGTTTCTTCAAGCCCAGGATGTTTGCCTGCATGCTTGCTGGGGAGTGATGGACAGAGTTAAAGAAGAAAGTGGAACGAAAGTTGCTGAGCACCATTTGAATTAGAAATGATGATTTCTTTTCTTTCTCATCAGTTGTTAACAGCTTTTTTAATTCCACCCTGGGTCTGTTCTGCCTCAGGACATGTCACTTTCTGAGGTGTGTCCTTTAAGATCCCAACTAGCAGTGTAGAATCCCCGCCAGTGGTTCTACGTACCTGCAGCTTTCTTTTCTCAATGGTGATGATTAACTTCTTCCAACTACATTACTTGGAGGAAATTCGTTCACCTACCAGTACACTGGCCACTTCTCAGCACTCCTCCCTGACCTGTATGTGCCCGTCAAGCAGTCCCTGAGCAGATGTGACTACTGCCGCTCGTGGGTGAGCCTGCCACTTCCATAGGTCTGACTGTGAAGAGACAATGAGTCCAAATGGGTTTGGGCAGTTTGTTACTTACACAGCAGCATGAGCAAGATCATCATGGTGCCAACTTTCCATGTTCCGAATCCCACAGGAAGCTACCAAACCACAGGGGCCAGGCGACAGAAGACGTGAGTGCTGGGTCACTGTGCCATGTGAGGCTCCGACTCCAAACTCCCACCAAGCAGCTTGTTAGTTTGTGTCCACACCCAGCAGATGCAGGTGGAGGGCCCTGTCCTCACCAAAACCAGGGAGGCAGAGACACTACTTTGTGGAATCTCATCCCAGGACTGGCCGTCTCACCATCCCTGGGGTGATTGCAGATGGTGGCGGAACCTTACCTACGTGGCCTACATGGAGACGTGCCAAGCCACCAGGTGCCTGTCCCTATAATACGTAGTGTCACGTATTCTGTTAACAGTATGAAAAATCAGTCTGCCCTTCTTTCCTAGGTTTTCATGGTGGCCCCCTCCCCTAACCCTTTCCCAGAATCCATCCTGCCGGCCTCAGTGCATACCTAGTACCTTCTGCTGCCTCTGCACTTCTAATGTGCCTGTGGGTCCGTCTCTTTCCCATTTAGTGTCTCTCATCTTCTCTTCATGTGTCTCGTAGCCTGCACTAGAGTAAGAATTTCTTGAGGGCAAGTCTTGTAGTCACCATATGCACATATTAGGTGTTCAATAAACATTTGTTAATTGGTTGATAGGAAAAATATTCATTTAAAGAGAAGTACAGAATCCAGTTTGTTGTTAAGTCTCTATCTCTTATTGATGCTTGTTTGACTTTGGCTGCGTATCTGCCAAATTTCAGATGATCACAGCCTTTTTTTCAAGGACAAATAGTGTCTCAGGGACCAGGTGTCTTGTGGCCTTTATGAGTTGGTCATTGTAACTTTAGTCTTGTTTGCAGGGGCTAATGGCCTCAGAAAGTGAGGTAGCCTCAATGTCATTTGTACCGTAAATCTTTACAAACTTGAAAAAGAATTATAGATGAATCGCTATTTTTGTATATAGTACCATCTTTGAAAACCTACTAGTTCTCCCACTAGTTGACTGGAAAGACAGTGAGGCATTTCAGGATGAAATTTCCTTAAAGGTAATGGAAATAATATGTCCCCTGAGCTTAAAGCAAATATGATGATCTATTTAGACTGAAAATAACGAGATTTTTGTGACCTAGAAGCGACAGTTTATCACACAAGAGTAACTTGCAAAGAAAATGTCTTTATCTCTGCTCCTTCATTCATTCATTTAAAAAAAAATTTTTTAGCACCTATAAAAGCCTAGCAATCAAGGTGGAGTCTACAGTTCCTATACTGCGAGTCAAGGACCTATGGGGAACTGTGGAATTCTTGAAAGGGGCTCATGAGGCCACTTACATTAAATTATCTGTAGATTAAGTAAACATGTTTTGCCTATACAGGTGCCACTGTTTTAAGTACAGTAATACCTTGGTTTGTGAGCATAATTCGTTCTGGAAACAAACTACTCGTATTGCAAGGCATCGCTCGTTTACCACGTTAAAATGTATTAGAAATGTTTGCTCATCTTGAGGAACACTCACAAACCAAGTGACTCACAATCCAAGGTTTTACTGTATATATATATATATATATATATATATATATATATATATATATATATATATAAATTGTGTGTGTGTGTGTATGGGCCATTGTGATTGATAAAATATAAATTCATTAACTTTTTGACATTAAATATTTTTTTCATTCAAGAGGCAGCAAAAGTACAAATTCTAGAATGCACAGGTCAGTGAATATGTTTATGTTAAAAAGTGACTCTCAAAAAAAAAGTCACCCATAGTGTTCTGTACTTTACAGTAACTTGTCTCCTCAGCTCTTCCGTAGTGACTAGCTTGTGCCTTCTGAAGGTCGGGGGCCGCTCTAACTTAGTATTAAGGGAATTTTTTTCCTTCGACATAACGTATCACCTGAATTTTTTTCATGCATCTTATTTGGGGAAAAATTTATGATCTTTTTAACATTAGGAAGTTTTGCTTTTCCTGACATTTTATTGCTTTGCATATTTGAAACATTTCAATCCCAGACAATAAATATTATGTGATTATTGTTTTCATATGGATAGGCTATTTCCTCCTGTTTTTTTCTAAACCCCTTTCCCAACTAATAATACTCAAAAATTTATTAATATTAAACTGTGCCATTCAGCTTTTCCAGAATCATGTATAATGAAAATTGAAAGAGGGGCAGGTTAGAAAGAAGAGGAAGGTTAGTAGTAGTTAAAAATAAGTTGAGGCGTGTGGTTTTCTTTCAGTTGGATTTCAGATGTTTCTGGTTCAGTTGAAATGAAGATTATATTTATTCTGTAAATCATTTTTATAAACTGTCATAACCAGTTATCACATTAAATGGCATCTTTTTACATCATTATGGAAGCTAAATGGGTCTCACCAAAGTACAGTAGATGGTGTTAGCTGAGTGCACCATGATGATTGTTTGAAAGCACCCACCTTAAAATAGCTACCCCCATGGCTTCTTTACCTTCTTCAAGTCTTTTCTCAAATATCACTTTCTCAATAAGGGCTTTTCTAACCACCCTTTTCAATATTGAAACCCCGACCTCTGCCCTAGCACACCATATTCCCCTTCCCAGCTTTTTTTTTTTAAGATTTTATTGGGGATTGGGGAGTTGGAGGAGGGGAATAGCATTGGGGAATGGGAAAGGGGAACAGACAACTTGCTGTCCTTTTGTTCTACAGTCTAGTTGTGGAGGATGTCGCTTCACTGGACCATGTTGGTATTATCATTATATTCTTCCCAGGTGAGGCAGTCATTTGCTGGCCATTGGACAGCTGCTCACGGTGGCTCACAGCAGCTCACACCGGCTGCTGGCCGCTCACGCTGGCTGCCAGCCACACACAGTAGCTTACGGCAGCCCACTGCAGCCCCACTGCAGCCTACTGCATACCCATTGTAGCCTATGCCATCGCCGACAACTCATGGCAGCCCAGCCCCAGGTCGAGTTGTTGTTCACCATCTTAGCTGTAGAGGGCGCAGCGTCACTGGCCCTCATGTGGGATCCGAAATGGGGCTCTGCTGCTCAGAGCTGGCGTCCCAAGCCAGCTCTTAACCAACACACCACTCGGCCGGCCCTTCTTCCCTGCTTTTTTGTTGTTGTTCACTCTAACACATATCATTTCATATATTTATTTTGTTTATTGTCTCCTCCCTCTAGAATGTGAGACTGTCTGAGGTTAGGGATTGTGGTCTGTTTTGTCCACTGCTGTATCTCCCACACTTAGAACAGTGCCTAATGTATCTCCCACACTTAGAACAGTGCCTAACACATAGTACATGTTTAGTCAGTATTTCACTAAATGAATGACTGATTGATGAATGACAAATTTTTGCAACACTTTAACTATGTTACTGTACTCTCTGGTTCTTCTCCAGCCTTTAGCTGTTTCTTCCCACTTCTGTCCTGGATCGTTGTTATACTCTGCGCCTCAACTGTAAGCATCCCCTTGACCTTCCAAAATTCCTCTGAACATCAACTATATTCAGCATAACTCTTTGTTTAAATGATTTTACATTTTAGTACTCCCTAAATCACAGTGCATCTTCAACAGAATAAGAAATTTGGCCACCACAAGCAAGAGTTAGTTATGGTTTAGTGAGTCTTTCACTAATAATATGTCAAATTTTTTTATGTATCTATTTCACTACTTATTCAAATTTTTACCACAACTCCAGGTTCATATTTTTAGTACATTTATTTATGACTTCATATGGTGCAGTAGTTTTTTTTTTACATAGGGCACATAAAATATATATTTCTTTTTCTTAGAAATCAGTTTAATACAATATAGTTTACATACAATAATAACCCCTTCTTGGATGTACAGTACGATTCAATGACTTTTCACAAATAAACACAGTTGTTCAAGCACCACAATTAAAATACATGAGCACCAAAAAGTTCCCTCATGTTCCTTTGTCATTGGTTCCTACCACCACCACCACTACCCCACACACACACCTAGTGGCATCACTAACTCCTGGCGACCACCGATCTGATTTCTGTCCCTATAGTTTTACTTTTTCCAGAATAGCATATAAAATAGGATAATTCTGTATGGATTTGGATTTCAAGGTGTCCCTTTCATTGCTGGGTGATATGGGTGTTCCACAATTTGTTTATCCGTTCACCATTGAATGGACTTTTTGATTGTTTCTAATTTCTGGCTATTAGGAATAAAGCTGCTGTAAACATGGATGGACAGAGCTTTGTGTGGATGTATGTGTTCATTAGTATCGGGTAAATACCTAAGAGTGGGATTACTGGGTCGTATGGTAAACGAATATTTAATTTCATAAGAAAAGGCCATGAGTTCAAAGATAGCAGAGTAGATAAACACTGTGCTTGCCTCATCCCATGAACACATTAAAATTACCACTAAATTGTAGAACAGTCAACTTGGAGAACCATCTGAAGTCTGTTGAACAGAAGTTTTATAGCTAAGAATATAAAGAAGAAGCCATGTCTAGTTTGGTAGAAGGACTGTAGACATGGAATGGGCCGGCTCCACACCAGCGTGTGGCGGTTGACAATCAGAAGGGATATCTCAGCTGCAGAGGTTCCCCCCGGCCCCACACCAGGCTCCCCAGCCTGGAGTACCAGTGCCATGAAGAGGGGCCTCCACACCTGGCTCTGAAAAGTAGTGGGAATTCTGACTGGATGGATGGGACAGGAGGCTGTGGGAAATCCAGACATCCTCTTAAAGGGCCTGCACATAGATTCACCTGCTCGCATGCACTTACCCTGGGCTCCAGCAGAGGGAACAGGCATCAGAAACATGGGGAGAGACTGAGTTGTGTGGCTTCAGGGCAAGGACTGGAGGGACAGTTGACATTTTCACTGTGTGGGGTCCTCGTCCTGTGCAGCCTGCAGGCAGGTGCCATCTTTCCTGTGTTGATCCCTCCCCCCATGTCCATAGCCAAAGCTGAATCTGAATTGCTCTGGTGAGTTCTGCTCACTTCACCTTGGTGACTTTCTAGAACCCCACCCCACCCAACTCAGCCAACCCAGAGGCAATTTCTAGCTAGTAGCTAGGCCTACCCACATTGCACTCTTTCTTGGACAACTCTCAGCAGTCTGTGGGACTCAGGTAGGCATTGACTGGCCTCAGCGTGCTCTGAGATTTTTGCTGAGTGGTTCCAGGCTCAACACTGGCACCAAACCAGAATCTACATTAACCCAGTGACTACAACTCTCCCCACCCTGGTGACTCCCTGAGACTCTGCCTCACCCAACTCATGTACCTCACGAGGCTTTATCAGTGTCCGAGCCTTATGGGAGCTGGCAGGCAGGAGCAGGCCTCTGGGTGTTCTGGCTTTTTGCAGAGTTACCCCAGTATGGTGGCAGCTGTCCTTGATTTGCAACCTACCAGATACAGAGTTCATGGCCTCTCCCATGTGCCACCAGATGTAGCGCAGGCAGCGACCAGCCATGGATCGTTTTGTAGCTCCTACCAGATAGTCCTTGGCCAGTCACCGGCAGTGGCTGACCTGGGCCTGCACCAGAGCCTCTCTCAAGAGGACCAAAAACCAAAATACTTGGAGACTGGCTTCATACTACAGCAGATACCACCCAATTAGCCCCACAAGCAGCATACTCATAAAGAGTGGTCTCAACAGGCACCAGATCCCACTGTGTGGCATAAGCCCCCTGCACAGCATCCCATAAGCTGTGGACGTGGCCAGACCCCACAGCCAGTCAGCCTGAGGGTCAGCCCCACCCACTGACATGCCAATAACAATCAAGGCTCAACTATAACAGGAGGGCACACACACCCACACAAGGGACACTCCTGGAGCACCAGGCGTAGGTGACCAGGGACACTGTGCCACTGGGCTCCACAGGGCACCTAGTATATAAGGCCACCCGGCCAAGATTGGGAGACATAGCAGATCTACCCCATACATAGAAACAAACACAGAGAGACAGCCAAAATGAGGAAACAGAGATGTGTCCCAAATAGGGGAAAACTCCAGAAAAAGAACTAAACAAAATGAAGGCAAGCAACCTACCAGAGACAGAGTTCAAAATAATGGTTATGAGGATGCTCCAGGAACTTAGAACTTCAACAAAGAGACAGCAAGCATAAAAAGGACATAGAAACCATAAAAAATAAATTAAAAAACTGAAGTGAAGAATGCACTAGAAGGCATCACCAGCAGTCTAGATGAAGCAGAGGGTCAGATCAACAATTTAGACGACAGGGTAGCAAAACACACCCAATCACAACAGTAAAAGAAAAAAGAATTTTTTTAAAATGAGGATAGTTTAAGAGACCTCTGGGATAACACGAAGCATAACAACATTTACATCATAGGGGTACCAGAAGGAAAAGAGAGAAAACAAGGGATTGAGAACCTATTTGAATAAATAATGACTGAAAACTTCCCTAACCTGGCAAAGGAAAGAGACATACGTACAAATGCAGGAAGTACAGAGAGTCCCAAATAAGGTGAACCCAAACAGGCCCACACCAAGACACATTGCAATTATTGGGTTGTCGGAAAAGTCATGACTTTTTTGCAATGAAAAACATAGAAAAAATATGTCATGACTTTTCCGACAACCCAGTAGTATGGCAAAGGTTAAAGACAGAGAATCCTAAAACCAGCAAGAGAAACACAATTAGTTACAAGGTAGCTCCCATGACATTGTCAGCTGACTTCTCAACAGAATCTTTGCAAGCTAGAAAGGATTGGCATAAAATATTTAAAGTGATGTAAACCAAAGACCTACAACGGAGGGTACTCTACCAAGCAAGACTATCATTTAAAATGAAAGGACAGATAATGAGCTTCCCAGACAAGAAAAAGCTAAAGAAGTTCATAACCACCAAACCAGTAAGTATTACGAGGAATGTTAGAGGGACTTCTTTAAGATGGGGGAGAAAGAAAAAAATAAATAAATAAAAAATGTGAATAATAAAATGGAAATATCTGCATATCTATTAACAATAACTTTCAATGTAAATAGATTAAATACTCCAGTCAAAAGACAAAGGGTGCCTGAATGGATAAGAAAACAAAACCCTTACATATGCTGCCTACAAGAGACTCACTTCAGATTGAAAGACACAGACTAAAAGTAAAGGGGTGGAAAAAGATATTTCATGAAAATGGAAATGAAAAATAAAATTAAAAAGCAATACTTATACCATAAAAAATAAACTTTAAAACAAAGGCTATATAACCAGAGAGGTTATATATAATCAGAAGGACCCAGAAATCCCATTTCTGGGTATTTATCTGAAGAAACCCAAAATGTTACTTTGAGGGGACATGTGCATCTATATGTTCATTGCAGCATTGTTTATAATGGCCAAGATATGGAGGCAACCTGGGTGTCCACTGATGGATGAATGGATAAAGAGGTGGTATGTATATACAATGGACTATTGCTTGGCCATGGAAGGGAATTAGTTCCTGCCATCTGCAGCGCCATGGATGGACCTGGAGGGTGTTGTGCTTAGTGGAGTGTCAGACAGAGAAAGACAGATACAATGTGATTTTGCTTATATATGGAATCTAAAGAACAAAATAAACAATACACAAACTCATAGATACAGAAAACATTTTGATGATTGCCAGATGGGAGGGGGTTTAGGGGTGGGTAGAAAGCGGGAAGGGATTAAGAAATACAAATTTGCTATTGTCTTTATTTGGAGGATTTTTAAATATGGTTAAAAGAGGTACGTATGGGTGCCAAATTGACAAAGGGTAGACTGTGGTGGTTGGTACTATGTCAACTTGGTGAAACTGAAACTACTTTCTCCTAATCCTCTTACCTATATGGTTGGGCAAAAGAGAAATTTATGCAAGAATTGGAAGATGGAAGTGAAGCAGTTATTAATTAATTGTGGCTAGATGCAGTTACAGACAGACACGGAAATGCTTGCAGTTCCAGCTTGTCGTCACTTTACTCTCCATTTTCTTCCTGACTGAAGAAGACCCTGTTTACCCACAGTGGCTCCAAGCTCACTACCAGACACTTGCTGGTGGTCCCCTCAATGTGATAGTTATACCGAAGCATGCCCTCCTTCAGACCTTCCTATGCAGTCACTTTTGGCAGGTGTTGGTGCTTTGCTTCTCAAATTGATGGGTTGGTGACTTACTGATTCTCCAACTTTCTTCTTAGGCTTTCACTTTCCCAGCATCTTCCTAACTATGTAAGATCTGATTCCTATAATACAATCTTTATCCCACAGAGTACAGTGGATCTGACTCTGTGACTGAACTCTGATACATCAAGCTATGAGAGACTAATCCTTGACCTGAGAACAACTATAAAAGTTGGAGAAAATACAAAACAATTGTGCAATAGCTTTCTATACTACCATAACCAGTTACCACAAATTTAGCAGTATAAACGACACAAATGTATTATCTTACACTTCTGTAGGTCAGAAGTCTGGTATGGGTCTCGTGGACTGAAACCAAGGTGTTGATAGGCTGTGTTCTTTTCTGGAGGTTGTAGGAGAGAACCGGTTTCCTGCTTATTCAGTAGTCAGTTCCTTGTGGCTGTAGGACCAAGGTCCCCATTTTCTTGTTGGCTATAAACTAAGGGCCATTTTAGAGGCCACCACATTCCCCGGCTCATGGCCCCATTACCCCATCTTCAAAGCCAGCCGTGTCAAGTTTTTCTCATGACACCTCTCTTACCCACTTGCCTGCCTGTTTTTAAGAGCTCAGGTGATTAAGTTGGGCCCACCTGAATAATCTGGGATAATCTCCCTATTTTCAAGTCAGTTAATTAGCAGCCTTAATTCCATCTGCAACTTGAAGTCCCTTTTGTTATGTAACACATGCCCAGGTTCTGGGGACTTGGATGTGGACATCTTTGGCGGGTGCGGGGGGTGGGGGGCACATTTTATCTGAGACATTAGAAAAAAGGCAAGGTAGTCAGGATTTGAGAAACCAAGAAATTGAAGATAAGGAAAGTTCTTAGTCACAGTTTCCTCTGTGCCTTCACCAACACTGGATAACATTACCCTTTTCTATTTTTTCCGCTTGAAAGAAAGGAAGTTTGACCGTTGCATTTATCTGCATTTTTGGATACCATTGAAGCTGGAACATTTTTCATGTGTTTATTGGCCACGTGTACATGTTCTTTTTTTGAATTGCCTAATCTTGCACTTTGCCCATTCTTCTCCTGGGCTATTCCTGGTCTGAGTGTTGATGTTGGTCTGAAATCTGGGTTATTAAAGTTTAATTGACCTCACACAACCCTACTAGGTTTAAATATTATGAATTACTCTTGCCCAAAATAATTTTTCTTCATTTCTATTCGTTTATTCTTTATTTCCCTAGATCATATCACCATTTTCAGCCCTTTCTTTTCTCAGATTCACAGTATTATAACTGCAGATCATCTTATTTTTCAGTTGAGACATTGACACTGAAAGAGGAAAGGGTCTTGTCCTTCCAGAAGTTGGGGAGTCTATTCAGTTTGGACGCACAGGACCAGTCTCTTGGCTTCCGGTCAAAGTTACACCAACAGCTCATTTGGCCCCTTGGCCACAAGGTTTGCGTCCTTTGGTCTGGCAATAAGAAATTCAGTCTATCTATAACTTTTGCTTTATGAGTAACTTGGATCATAAATTCTCCCTGCCCCAACAGGCCGTGTAGCATTTGATAAACTGCCTTAACTTTGAGGCCTTGGATTCCCCCATCTATTAAGTGGGAGCATTGAACTTCTGCTAGATGACTCTAAGGCACACTTTTTTCCTATTGAAGCCTCATTTAAGACGGGTATTTATAGGGTATGGATTAGGGAAACCAGCATAGGTGGGAGTCAGACCTTTAAGGAATTTATTTCAGCCTCGAATGTCTATTTTTGAAGGGAATCTAATCAGAGCTTTTTTAAAAATAGCTTTTAATTAGAGGTTTGGAACTTTGTGTTATTTGTAATACCTTTTTAGGAGCATGAAAATAGCATTTCTCTCTGTACCAACTTTGTGCTTTTCCATTTGGTAAACACTGATTTTATTTCTCTCTCAGCCTCTAGGAGGAAAGCAGGCCAACTCAGGACTTCCTGTTTACCTCCTGGTCATACATATTGTAGATGGTGACAGACCTGCTCTCAAAATAAGCTTCTTTGGTTCATTTCTGCATTTTCCTGTGAGGTCACCAGCCTGTCAATACTTGAACAGTGAAACCATTGGGCTATTGAAGCCTTGTTTTGACAGTCCCCGTTCAAATTGTCAGTGGACAGGAAAGTCAATCACTTAATGTAACACTAGAGATAATATAATAGTAGCATTTATATTTTAGTGAGGCATCACACAGTGCCTTGCATTTGAGACTTATCAAAGCATTTTCAATTCTCAAAGTTGAAAACTATAACATGGGCGCACACAAAGAGCATAAATAACCCGATTGCCTCTGGAGATTCTCAGTGGTCTGAACACCTCTATTTTTTAAGGAAGAAAATTGAGTTTTATGTGTATTGAGTGACTAAAGTGTAAGCTTAGAAATATTTTTAGGTTTCCATCATAGTTTATTCTGCTTAGCATAAATCATCAGAGCCAACGATAACTTAGCATGTACTAGAGCGTTTTCAGTTGTATTATTACACTCATGTCAGACACACCTTCGTACAAGTCCCTCCAGGTCAATAGTTTAGAAAGTCTGCCTCTTCCGTCCCCTTCTCCACTCAACACTTATGGAAATATATGCTAATTGGAACACAAGCAGCCTACCCAACTGACAGGGTTAGACCACTCTTAACACAAGATTAATGAGATAGAAATTTAGGGAAAAAATAACATTTCTCAAGCAATAGGAGTGCAGATGCCTCGTAAAAGCCAACAGTTTTCCTGAATCAGTCAAATCCCAAGCTTTGCTTTCCCTTGACTTCACTCAGAGCTGTTAAGGAAAAGAAGAAATCCTGTATGTCCCGCCTTGCTCTGGCCACTGTTGCCACCCTCTGGCCCAGTGGAGCTGGTTCTCCCACCTTCCCTGTGGCCTCAGGTGAGCAATCACCATTGTGCAAAACAAGAGCACAGACTCAAGGTTTAGAAGACGACTCTGCACATGGTCCCCTGAGGTGGCATGCAAGAAGGAATGACGAGGCACAAACATACCACAGGTGGCTACCTGTATTCACAGCTGGCCTTTGTAGGTGTGTGGTTTATATCCGTAAAAAGGGCATTCAGAGGGGCCGGCCGAGTGGCGCGATGGTTAAGAACTGGCTTGGGACGCCAGAGGGCCCCGGTTTGGATCCCACATATGAGGGCCAGTGACACTGCCCTCT
>NW_017731422.1:1597754-1651636 GCF_001890085.2 Hipposideros armiger
CAACGTCCTCCACAACTAGACTGAAGAACAAAACAACAGCAACTTGTCTGTTCCCCTTTCCCCAATTCCCCAGCACTGTTCCCATCCCCCCAATACCCCAATAAAAATCTTTTTTTTAAAAAAAAAGGGCATTCAGAGACCATAGATCTTTAGTCACAGATATTGGCAAGAAATTAAGTTTGTGGAATATTCTACCTTATTGATGTGTTAGTGAGCCATGGGTTAGCAGACATTAAGAGCTATCAGAGACTCAGAGAACAGTATTTGCTCAGAGGGAGAAAAGCCTAAGGATCTTGTCAATTAGCTGAATCTACAGTTGGCCTACTGTGTGACATATCTGAATTATCAGGGTTGAGGGGGCTGATTTCCTCGTAAATTTCCACCTCTTTCAGGATCCTTCACACCTGGCACATGCCCAGCTCTTATAAGACATCCTAAATTCTTCCAGAACTGACCAATCACACTGGAAATAAATTTTACAAATTTAAAAAGGGACGTTCTTTCATACCTAGTACCTAGATCTTAATTCCTAAATATTCTCCACTGGTAGTTAGGCTCCTTGGAGAAACGGCTCATTCCAGGACTGGAGCAGGGAAAGGTGCCTGGGAAAATGAGCCTGAAACATCTTAATTCATCAGAACATAAGGAATTGATCAAAGAACCATGGGGACATGTCAGAAATGGAAGGTTGAAGAGGCTCCCAACTGGCCAAATGTAGGACAATTTGATCATCCAAATAAACAGTGACAAAAAAGGGTTATCACTCATAGAATAAAATAAATATCCTTGAGTCTAGACAATGTAAATAGGTAAATAGAAGAGAATGTGAAAGCTCTTCTTTGCCATAGAATGACAATTAATAAATATAGACAGAATCATGGCATTAAAAGATCATCAGTGGGGCAGAAAGACCTACAAGAAGGGGACATTTGCACAGTCTCAAATTCTATCCCCACAAATCACTTATCAATTACAAAGAGAAACCAGTAACAGAAAAAAACCTAGTACTCTTTCAACTATTCATTGCAAATATTAGTTCAAATATCTTTGATTGTTCTGGTTCGCAAATGTTGGAGGACTAATTTTGCTTAGATTTTGTCTTCAGGCTATGCCATTAAATAAGAAACGTGGACAGAAATTCCTTTATAAGAATTCAAAGACTATCTTCAATGATGACAAGCCTTTGATAAAATATCCTTTGGGTAAATGCCTAATCCAGCTCTTGTTATTCAGATTCAACCTGGAAACTGTTCACCCCTCCAAAAGCCAGAAGCCCGCAGCACAGCAGAGGCAGGTGGGAACAGAGCTCCGGACTCCCTGTGGGCGAAAAGGTTCCAGGTTGGCCCCTGAGCGCCACCTGATCCCTTCCCCAGTGAGGATTCCAGCCTCCTTCATTCCCCCCTTTCGTTGTCTGCAGAAGAGCAGAAACACTGTTTTCCGTGACTGTGATAGTTGTGTATCTGAGGCAGGCCGGTTGCCAGTGTCCAGAGAGGGCAGCCGGGGTAAACAGGACGCCTCGATAATGCTGGCTCAGCTGGGCTCGCGGCCACCTGGTTATGTGATGAGCTGCACCGCCAGTCCTGGGAGACGGCACAGGCACCTCGAAGACTACAGTCAGACGTTAAAATACACACCCACAAAACAGCCATCCCAGACCTCTAATCTTACTTTATGACCAAGCTATAATTACATTACAGCAATTACTTGAATATTACATTTTTATTACTGTTATGTCATTTTGTCTACTAGGAAAAAATATGCCTACTTGAACCAATAAAATTCTTAATGACTCATTTAAGCTGTGTCTACATGAAACCCCTGACTTACAACATTTTGGTCAAAATAATTCTTAGGGCCTGAGGCAGGAAGAGGGTTAACGTCCATCTACGTGACTGCCCAAAAGCCAGAACACTTCCCTTTGTAGGGGGTGCTTCTCGCGATTAAACAGCTCCAGCCAAGGCTAATCAGAAAGTTACGATGGTTACATTTAAGAGCTCTATTTATAAAGCCATCAATTTTTTATCATCTATTGATCAGTTCCAACGACTAACAAAAAGTAGAAAAACATGTATGTCTCCATCCTCCGAATGCATAGAGGAACATTTTCTATACTTTCAAAATGCCAGTGGGCCCGACGGTGGAAGGATTCTTTACAAGCCAACTAGGCCAGTTTTTCAGCCCTTTCTCTAGCAGCCAGTGATTTATTTGGAACTCAGTACGGACACTCCCCAAATAAAGTTACTAATGTGTGGTACTTACGTTTTGTAATCATTATAATTATACTTTACTTCGTTACCTCTTTGTAGGTAGCGTCTCATTCTCTGGAGGCTTATCGTACGCACCTTGGTGAAAAATTCCAGGCTGTCGGACCCAGTCCGTTTTCTCAGCAGGGAGACTCCTGACCTTGACCACTTCCCAGCGTCACCCAGACCGTGGCCCCTTCCCAGCCAGTACAGGCCCAGACAAGCCTAGGATGCTGCCTGTCTCGGAAACAGTTCTATACTTAGAGTCAGAATCCAGGCCCTTAAATTTGGGGGATTTACCATGTGTGCTGACTGAGTCAGAATATCCAGATTTAACCACTTTTTCATTTTTTACACACACATACCCCCAAATATTCTATGCATTGAACAAGCACTTTCCTACCGGAAAAATGGAGTAGCTAACGGGTTTTGCTTCCCCTCAGTAAACCATGCCCAAGGTTTATGTTTTGCTTCATTTTTTTATTTAAATCCTTTTGGCAAATATATGTCCTTTATGTTATTGTGTAAAATTCAGTGCCTAATTCTAAAGTTATGTGCATCTGCTGGACATACACACTGTTAAACATTCATGACTGCCTACAAATGTGAAAAGTATTACCAGGTCTATTTTTAACATTGTTTTGGCAAGGCCGTTGCTGTGGAAAAAAAAATTCCTATAGAATCTTAATGAGAAAACTGAATGATTCTTTGAAATGTGGTTGTGATTCCCTGACTTATTAAGTGGTGATGTCACTGGTGCTGAGAAGCAAGAAACAGTAGAATCACTCATTTGCCAGCACGCTCTAGAGATACACCAGAAGGGAAATGAAACTCATCTTGAATGCGGTTTGTGCTGAACTGCGCCTTCCCCCACGGCGCGGAGGGTCACGTATGTCCCTGCACAGGACATGTCTCACACACTTGGTTTGTCATCTCTGCAAGCCTACGTCATGGAACGGTGCTCTGTTTGCATGTGTTTTTTATAGAACCTGATCTGCCCACCGGCCTTTTTTCTGTACATTACCCCACATTTGTCTTACAGAAAAGAACCACCTTGTTCCAGCTGTTGGAGAAAGACAGGGGTTTCCTCCTGCTCACCTGAGTCCCCTCAGTCGCTTCCTTAGCAAGGGGCAAGAAGTTCAAAGCAGTCTGGCAGGACAGAGAACGGAAGTCCTTGAAGGAGGCCTGTCCTCATGCACTCACACACACACACACACACACACACACACACACACACACACACGCCTCTCTTCAGATCTCCTTGCTACCCAATGTGAATGCAGCTTGTCTTCTGCTAAGTGGGCACATGCCCTGTTGGAAACAAGGTGCCAAACTGTTTGGTGCTGGTGAGTTGTGCAGACTGTGCCCTGCACAAAGGCACCCTGCCAGGGGGCACACGTGGAGACTGCACTTGCCAAGCCTGTGGTCCAGGCACAGGAGCTGTATCAGCCACGAGCAAGGTCCACTCAGAGGGAGCATTGTTTCTCATTTCTCTGCCTAGAGGAGGCGCTTCTTTGTAATTCTTCTGCTCTGAGAGGACATACTTTTCTGGTTGGTACAAAGTCACTGTGTGTGGAGGAATCAGGACGGGATAGAGTTGTGCAGCTTAAACGTTGACTGAGTCAAGCCATGAATATAAATGGTGTCATTGCTTCTATGGAAAAAGTGCTACAGGATAAGTTATTTCATCCTAGACAGCAAGCCCGGAACCTTTCAAAGTTCCAGAAGCAGCCCTGGCTTCGGGAGGAATCATTTTCATGCAACCCAAAGCCTGCAGAACCAGCATCTACAGAGAGAACTGTGCTCCATTTAAATGAGGGGCCAGTTTGGCTCTGTACTGGGGGAAATGAATGTGTGGAGTGGCCTAGCCGGTCTCCTTCAATCTGCCCTAACCTCATAAGACCGCTGAAGTTTAGAGCATGAAGAAGCCTCGGGCCCTATGAGATCCAGTCCGCACTTTCCAAGACGGGCCCAGGAAGTTGAGGCGCCGGCCCTGGCTGCCCCCAAAGGTAGCATCTTCTCAGCCCCAGGAGCCTACTTCTCCCTCCACATGCATTGTTCCCCCATCCTGATGCTCTAGATCTTTTGGGGAGAGGATTCCAAATCTTGGGCACGGACCCACTTGGGCTCCACTTCCTTCTCCGAGTCCTTTGGGAAAGGCCTGGCTCCCATTAATGCCACAGGGATGTCCACCATTTGCACAGAACGATGTGATGGTGTGAATCATCCTCGCTGGCCATCCATGATGGCCACAGGCTTCCAAAGGAATGCAGAGTCATCACCCTACAGTCTCAGCCCAACCCCTGTCCCAGTCCCCGCCAAGCCTGGCACGACCCCCATTCTCACCAGTGCTAGAGGACTCTGCGTTTCTGCCTTGACTTCCTGGGGGTCCTTTGCAGTCCACTGAGACGATACGAGGACCCTCCTTCCTCCAAGAGACTCTTGTTCCCTGTTGCTTTATCCTTTGATAGGTGCAGCCTCAGCTTGGTGGAAGAGGTTCCCTGGAGCCAGACTTCTGATCGCTGCCTCTGCAGAGACTATTGCCAGGCTCCGCTCAGCCACCCAGATTTGCGCCCCGTCCCCCCAGCCCAGAGCCCTGTTTAATCACACCCTGTGGGACAGTGAGTTGGACCAGTGCCCATCTTCCATGGAGAGAGCCCTACGCTCCCTGTAGCATGCTAACCCCAGAACCATGCATTTGTGGGTGTCTTCTTTCTGTGCACCAGCCCCCACTGCAGCCCAGATACCTCACAACAGAGGCTTTCACTGGAGATTACACGTGGCATTTGAACCCACTCTTGGAAGTTTCTTTGTCTTTGTGAGAACGATGTTAATTTGGCAGGTTAATTTAGTAAATCTGTAAATCAGGAATGGGTGCTCTGACTTCAAACTATTATATTTACAATGCTGCATATTGGTTTAACAGATTCCACAGAAAGAATTCACTTGTTACAATAATATTTTTATAAACCTCAAATAAACATTGGCTTTCCTTTCAGAGACTGCCTCTCACACACACTAATATTACATTATTCTTGTAATATTACAAACCCACCTCAGACCTGAACAATACACCATTTGATGTGCTATTCCATCCTCCCGCCCAAGGGTGTGAGCTGGGGAAGAGCCCCTCAGGGCAGGTCTCCATATGACCCCCTTCTGTGACGAATCGCATGTGCCACTGCCATTGTCCGAGATGTGGACGTCAGCCTTGATGATTAGTTCTGACTGATTCTCCACAAGCTCTGTCTCAGCTATTGCCACATAAACACTCCAAATCTCAGAAGCCTAAGCTAATAAGCACTTACTATGGCTAATGAGTTCAGAGGTCTTCTAGTCTCAGCTGGCTTACTAATGCATCTATTCTGGGGACTGCTGTGGGCTGGGAAGCAGCTCCACTATTCTTGGCTGGACACTTGGGGATCGGGTGAATACGTCTGGTTTAAAATGGCCATGGCTAGGACCATTGGGCTCTTCTTCACGTGGTCTCACCCTCCACCCCAAGGTTGATCATATAAAGGTGGCAGGATTCCGTGAGTGAGAGGAAGCCACACCGGGTCTCTTGAACCCTATGCTCAGAACTGGTACAGAGTCATTTCTGGCACAGTCTATGGGGCAAAACAAATCAGAAGGCCTGTCCAGATTCGAGGGGTAGAAAAGTAGGCTCCACCTCTTTATGAGAGAAACTGCAAAGTGTCACTGCACAGGGTGTGGACAAGAGTGACAAAATGTGGATATTTTTGCAATCAATCTACCAAGGCTCTGTGAATAGGTTTTCTTCACTCTAAATCGAAGTGACTAAATGTCTTTATAATTTTAAAGCTCTTTATTTTGCGTAATTTTATAAAATAAGGCAGCAAGAAAACTAGAGGCTCTAAGATGTGAAATTGCTCGCCAAGAGCTAGTAAGTGCAACATAGGACCAGAAAGCAAGGTCTCCTGAGAGCAAGGTCAGAATCATTTCCAATATTCCACTCAGATGATCCCCTTTGGCCTAATGGCATGTATTTAATAAGTTTCCTCCAAAGGAGGGAGCAATGTGTGGCCTTGTGATGGGGGTAGGGTGGGGCCCATTAATCCAAATGCAGTGTAACCCCACGCTCTTGGTCTCCATATCTCCTTAATGCAGTGTTGGAACCCCCTGAGCCAAATAATCCCAGCAAGATGCTGCATTCCACACACCCTCAAACACTTCATTCCAGAATAAGTGATTTCGTGACCCTTGTTCACTTTCATATTCTTATTTCTTGTTAAATCTGGCTCTCCCAACTAGCCCTACCTTAGCACTTTTCTCTATTTCCACTGTCACACTTCAGCCTCTGGCTGCAAAACCCAACCTCAGACCTGCCGCTTGCACCTCGAATCTTTTCCTCCTTCTCTTGATGTCTTCTTGTTATCTCAGCGTTGTTGATTTTTTTTTCTCCAGGATTATAGCCCTCATCTAGTTTTTATGGGACCAGCTGGTGACCTGACACACTCCTTGACTGTGCTGCAAACCCTTTAAATTCAACCACCAGCCTCGGAGTTTTAATAAGAAACTTGACCCGGAGTCCCTGGATCTGTAGCAGCTTGGTGGACGCTCAGTACCTGCTAAAGTGTTGCTTCCCCCTGGCCCCGCAGAAGGATTGTAAAAGGTTAGGGTTCTGAGAGTTTGGACAGAGGCACACAGCCTCCTGGGCCCAGAGAACTGCTTTCCTCAAGCCAGCCTGCTTTTCGTTTTCCCCTGGCGTGTTTGTTCTCCTGCCATCTCCTTCACTAAGAGCTCTATGCTCAAGACAAGCAGCGAGCGGCCCAAAAGGTCTGGTGTGAAGAGAAAAGATGGCAAGGCACTCAAAAATTGCCCTGGACACTGTCCTTCACCTCACGCAGCCCCCCCCCCTTCCCCACCCTGAATGCCCAGCTCTACTCTGAAGACCCCAAGGGGTGGCCATGGGCAGACGAGGCTAACTCAAAACTTTCCCCCCCCTACCCCCCACTTGGCACTTCTTTTGCAAAAAGCAGATCGTGGGCAGCAGAGCTTTATCTTCCAGGATTGTCTTTGGGCATTGCTGTGTCTTCTGCTTTTAATAGTCAAGTAAGTAGTGTCTCCTTATAAAAGGAAAAACGAATCTTCAAGAAATGATGACATTTGGCCAGTTTGAAAAAGAAGAATTCTTAGCTTCTCACTCACTGCTCTCGGATTTTCTGATAGCTAAGTCATGGTGCGGACAGGGTGAGGGAGTGAGAACTGCTTGTTTATTTGAAATTTCCTAGGGGGTTATAAAAAACAAACAAACAAAAACACACAAAAAAGCTTGACACTCAATAAATAAACCATTTACAGTAACCTCAGCCGAAGCCGAGCTTCTGAGCCCCTTCTGTTTGTTGCTGTTCTCCAATTAGCCGAGAATGCCCGCAGATTGTGCTAACGCAGCACTAAGCCCCTGTGCCAAACACCTTCTCAGGTTTTTCCCTTCTGCATTTTGCTAATCCCTGGATGAAACATAATCGCAGAGAAATGTTCAAGGTTGGACACAACAGGGAGGAACTCGGCATTGGCTCCCACCCAGTGGAAATAACATGCCATTGGACTCGACAAGGCAGGAATAAGGATGTTAAACAAATACACTCTCTCCAGCCCTCCCTAGCAACGGCTTGTTGCTTTCCGCAGAAGCCCTAAATTTCCTCAAGTTGTTCATTCTGCTCCAAGGTTTCATCATCTGAGACATGTTTTATAAGAAGCGATCTACAGGCAGGGAAGTTCAACGAGCGAAAATTCCAATCAGGAAAAGAATGGAAAGAGAAGTCATTTATTCCCCTCCAGGGCAAAATAAAAGTAACAAAAGCATTTATATATAATAAATACATAATTATATGTAAGAATTAAACTCCAGCAACTCGCGGTCATAATTCTTTTTTACTTGCTTTTAAACCAGAGGAAAACGTTTCTCCCTACTGTGGTTTCAGGTTAAGAGCTCTGAATTAGAAGTTCCAGGTTTCAACTGACTCCTGTCATCTGCATCCTGATGATGGTACGGGAAAGGAAATCAGAGAAGGGGACAGGATTTTCTGTCGTGAAAAGAGAAAAAGCTGTCTTTAGTGCTTATAATATTACACATAACATTATCTAAAATATACACACATATACAGACCTATTTCTATCACATTTGATTTTTATAACAATCCTATGAGATTGATGCTGTGATTATTTTACAGATGATAATCTGGGGTGCAGAGGGGTGTAAGGACCCCCAGATGGAACCATGGAGTGAATTGGAGATCCCCATGTAGTTCTAGGCAGAAAAGGGGGCTCAGAGCAGTTAGGGAGGCAGAACTAGAGGTTAATAACAATAACGGCAGCACACCTCTACTTTCAGATGGATACAAGGCAAATAAATAATGGAACCTGGCCGAGGTTCTAGACCTTTTCCTGAGGGGCTTAGGAAGTGCTCGGCAGTGAAGCTTGCGTCTCTGTCCAGGTACAGTCGAGAAAACAGAGGCCTTGCGCTGTAGCTTTGCCTCGAGGGCATGTCATAAATTTGTGCTGAAACCAAACCTGGAAAAGACCTCCCCGCCCTTGTTCATCCAGCTCTTGTGAAATCAGACATGATGGAACCAAGAGAAGCATTAGCCGTTTTTACCTGGGACAGAAAAGGTAAGATGGCGGCCTTTGTTATTGCAGCTCCCAGTGGGGATCCGTGGGGCCTTTAGTTTACTTGCTCCAGGCTTCTTCTCTTTCCTCTGAAACCATGAACTGCTTCCTGGCCCTGGAGCCATGAAGCCAAATATGGCCACTGACCCCAGCACTGGCTCTTAACGGCTGGTACCAGCATCTGCAAGCATGGCAGACCCCATCTTCCTGCAGATCATCCAAGGCCCTCTGAAACAGCCTTTTTTTCTTTTATTCCTTGAGCCCTCGATGTGCCAAGCACTGTGCCACACGGCAGCAGCATAAGGAAGGTGCAGCTTCTGCAGTATTTCCTCAGTCAAGTAAAGTGAGGTTCTACCTAGTATAGATTTACTATTAGCTGTGTGATTCTTGCACCCCTACGACCTAATAGAGTTTGCCGAACATCCCTGGATGTGGAGGTGATGTGTAGTTAGAACTCCTGGACTTTTGAGTTCTGGTTCTGGTCTTAGCTGTCTAGTCTTGGGCATGTCACTTGGCCTGTTTGAGCTACACTTTCCTCATCCATAAAATGAAGGTGATAATTTCTCCCTAGTGGGATTTGAGGTAGTGCCAGAAATGCAACTGGCACAGAGCATTAGCCAGTGAGTGGGCTCCATTATTGTATTCTTTTAGTTTTCAGAAGCATATTTCTAACTCTCTTGTTTATTCTGAAGACTTTTTTTTCCTACCACAGTAAGTAATCACCAAAAGCCAAATGTTCCATCCACTCCCTGTTTTTTTTTCATTGTTTGGTTTTGTTTTTCATCTGATGATTTCCTCCAGAAAAGTATCTTGACTATCTCCTGGGTGAGTGTACTCCCAGCCAACTTCTTTGAAAGCCTTTGGCAGAAAGGAGCACACTTCTACTAAAATACCACCAGAAAAGAGAATGGAGGGAGGGACAATCAGACCCCTCCTGTCTAGAGAGACTTTTACAGACACAAAGGGCTTCCTTATCTGCTGCCTGAGATCATCCCACAGCAGTCCTGAAAAATAATCAGAACCAAGACCATCAGCCCATTTCACAAATGGGGAAACTGAGGTTCACAGAGATCACGTGGCTTTCCTGGGGCACACAGCCAATAAGTGAAGCCAGATCTCTAAAGCAGGTCTCCAACTCCATGTCAGTGTTCCTTCCACCACAAGGAACCTCTTGGAGAAATCTTTTTTTTCTTGTTGCATATAAAAAACAGGAAAGGTTATTTCCTATGGCCTAGGGTATGAGAGTGGGACGTCAGGGTGACTTAGGCCTGCCTTGCTTTCTGCATTTGCTGTAAGTCCCTTGCTATAGCTTCCTTTTTCAGGAACACAGAATTAGGGCCTCTGTTTCTATACTCAGCAGTGTAATTAATCCAAATCTGGAATCATTGCAAATCCAGAACTTCCACCAGCCCGAACTCACTCAAGTCTCCGTTTATTACTACATGTGAAGGCTTGCCTGAGTAATCATCCGTCTGAGCCTTAGTCTCCTCATCTGTTAATTGGAGATAATAATGCCCATTTCTCACTGTGGGGATGATGTATTCTCAAACATCTGCGTTTTCATGTTGTGGGCATCATATGTAGGTGTATTATATGCCAGAGATTATTCTAGGTACTGGGGATAGGCAGTGCCCAAGACAGAATGGGACTTTCCTCTTCTGGGGCTTACCTATTAAAAGGGGAAAGGTCAACAATAAACAAATTAACAATGAATGAGGTAAGTTCCCAATAGTAATAACTGCTATGGAGATATAGCATTGAACATATAAATGAATATTAAAAAAATTATTCAAACAGAAAGACATAATCTTAATTGTATATGAAGTTGTTGATATAGCTACACAGAGAAAAAGACTACTTCAAGTTATTTTTAAACCATAGTATTTTTATTATACATCACTAGTAAGATATATTCTCTGGACAAAAAGAACAACAAAGAAATCTTAAACTTCATTCAGTAGCCTTATTATAATTTTTAATTCACATTGGAAAATTACTCTGAGTTCATAATTCTTTTTTCTCTTAAAAAATATCATTTCCTGGCTTTATCCATTGGAAAATCTTAGAAGCTGACAACCTAGTAGCAATAAGCTCCTATTTTTATGGTCTCTAAATGTGACTTCCTATCAAAAGGAACCAAACATTCATGGAGAAATGGTTGATTCCAGGTCTAGGGCAAAAGAAACACAAGGTGAGCCTTGGGTATCTTGTACAACAAAGCAAGGAAACTATCAAAGACTAACTTTAATGAGTCCATGCAATAGAGCATAAGACATAGAAGAGTCTACTTGAAGGGACTCTTGTTGGCCTATAGATAATTTGAACAGAGAAAAGACCAAAACACATCAAATACACACACACACACACACACACACACACACACACACACACACACAATTCATGAGCTCAAAACAATTCTAAAATGAAAATTCACATGCTACCTTTTTGTAGGTTACTGAACCACCAACTCATTATTCTGGAAATTGGCTGTAAAAATTAGGAAGAATTAAGCATTTATCCCATTTTTGCTGTATGAACTGTTATCTTCATATAACCAAATTGTTGTTAGGGGAAAGTCTTTCTTTGTAGAATTCCAGGTAATAAATGTGAGAAAGATTTATAGAAGTATAAAAATCACCGTTTTGCAACTCCTAATGAAATAATGTATCTAGCAACAATCACTGAAGGTTGCCAAAATCATTGGGTAAAAGGTTGATTAGGAACTTTATGATGGAAAGGTCAGAGTGGCACCACCTGAACCGCCACCCCACCCCTGCAATTAATCTTAACATCACTACAGGTGGGACTGCTAAACACTCTATGTTTCATGATGTGGTGTACTCGTACAAAGTATCGCCAAACTTGAATCTGCTCCTTGTAGGTCTAACTACCAGTGTACAGGACATCCAGGGGACAGAGGAAGAAATCAAACAATACTGTGAGAAAGCAGTCAAATCAATTATCTGATTTCTGTACCAAATCAATGGCATTAAAAAGGTAAGTGGATTGGGAATAACTTAAGTGTCCATTGGTGGATGAATGGAAAAAGAAACTGTATATATATATATATATATATATATATATATANATATATATATATATATATATATATCAGAATTAAAAACAAAGAAGGAAAAATGCAAAGAGATGAATAGAACATCAGTGGAGTGTGGGACAACTCCAAAAGGTATAACATATGCTTTGGAATACAAGGAAAATAAAGAGAAAACAGTGTAAAAAATATCTTTGAAGTAATAATGGCAAAAACATTTTAAAAAATCAATGGCAACACAAAACCACAGATCCAGGAAGCTCAGTGAATACATGTAATATAAATACTAAAAATCTACACCTAGGTATATCATATGTGTATTATTAGTCAGGGTTCTCCAGAGAAACAAAATTAATAGGAAATATAGAGATATATAAGAGATGTATTATGGGAATTGGCTCCCATGATTATGGGCAATTATAATCATAATTATAATTATAAAATAAAAAAAATTAAAAGATAGGTGTAGTGTGTAGGAGAGGTTTTAAAGAATAGAAAGGGCTCGGGAGTGATAACAACCAAATGCAATGTGTAGACCATGCTCAGATTTGAACAAATCAACTGTTACATGAAGAAGACTAAATCAGGAAACTTTGAATGCAAACTGGCTAGGACTGATATTAAAGAATTCATTTTAAACTTTAAGGTATGATAATGTCATAGAGATATATTGTAATAGGGATGCACACTGAATTATTTTTGGTGAAATTAAATGATGCCCCTGTGAGGTAGGCAGAATAATGGCCTTCAAAGATGTCTGCATTCTAGTCACTAGAACCAGTGAGCATGTTACTTTACGCGGCCAAAGAGACTTTGCAGCTGTAATGAAATTAAAGGCCTTCAGATGGAAGGATAGCCTGGATTATCTGGATGGGCCCAATCTAATCATGTAAGTGATGGGGGAAGGAGGCCAGGACCCATAGAGTGTGGGCAGCTTCTATGAGCTGGAAAAGGCAAGTCAACAGATATCCCCTTAAGGCCTCCAGGAAGGAACTCAGTCCTGGCAACACCTACAAAATAATCAATTTATGTTGTTTTAAGTCACTAAGGTTTTGGTAATTTGCTAAACTAGTTATAGAAAACTAATATGTATGGGCTCTGTTTTAAAATGCTTCAGAAAAAAAAGTCGTGGAGAATAGATGAAAGATTGGAAAAATATCAATAGCAGTGGAAACTGGGAGATGGGTACTTTGAGGTTCATTATGCCATTCTACAGTTGTTTGAAAATTTCCAAAATAAAAGGGTTTTAAAAAAAATGACTTGGGGGTGGAGAGTAGGCAAGGGAGAAGAAGAGAGTTTGAAGGATAGGATGGGAGGGTGGTTTTGTGGTATAGCATGAGATTGGAGGTCTCAGACCAGAGACCACCAAGAGCGACACGTTGCATGGATTAGAGAGGTGGCTCCCAGTCACTAGTGTGATGCTGAATGCTCTGTGTGTGGACTGAACCAGAAGTAAAGGACTCTCTAGAAAAATAGTAATAAATCATTCATTTACTGAACACTTTCTGAGCATCTACTGTGGCATCGATTACAAGACGTAGTCCTCGTACTCCAAGAGTGTGACCTCCGTGAAAGACACAGAAACGAAAACCAGGAAGAAGGCAGAATTCAAGGTCTCTTCATGGAAATCACACACTCCTCTGGTGGGGGAAGTAAGTGTGAGGTCTGACTTGTCTCTGAGAGTGGGAATAATTTGTGTCTATTCAGCACTTGCCTCACCCAACCCCCACGAAAAGTATTTGTGTGGCCACCAGCCTCGCTGGCACACGTTCCAGCCA
The DNA here is from genome assembly GCF_001890085.2 of Hipposideros armiger. Classification (NCBI taxonomy): domain Eukaryota; kingdom Metazoa; phylum Chordata; class Mammalia; order Chiroptera; family Hipposideridae; genus Hipposideros; species Hipposideros armiger. The sequence goes on from NW_017731422.1 coordinate 1,611,458, forward strand.
AATGAGCTCCCTGGGCCCTTCACACTGCCTCAGGTGGGGGAAAAATAAACATCCTCTCAAACTGGCATAAGGAAAAGGGAGGTTGGTATGAAGACTCGGCAGCAAATAGGGCAGATCTAATAAGGACTGCAACATGAACCTCGCTCGACAGGAAACACAGCCACTTCTCTCTCTGCCAGCTCTGCCCACCAGCGTTCTCCCCGTTATGTGGGGAGATAACATCTTGAACAATTTGCTTTCTTTGGGCCTGCTCCTATTTAGTCAGTGGCATCCATTGTCTCGGAGAGTATTGGGGCTATTCATCTGAAAAGAGGGGGACACAGACAGAAACCATCAATGCCCATTTTTGGAAAAGAGACTACTGACATTAACAGCAGAAACATTAGTCTTGAAAGCCAGAGCTTTTGATTGGCAAGAGCCAACCTATTGTGGGAGCAAAAGAGTCTTTTGGGCTCTAAAAACCAGATTATGGAAACACAAAAGGTGAAATCCTGAAGAGCTCTTATGCCATAAGGCATAGATTGATGGCCAAGGTGACTAGGAGAGGAAAGAGATCAGCAAATCCCAGAGATTAACTATTCCACAGGCTGGGAAATGGATGGGACAAACAAAGGGAACATGACAAAGGGAGATTGGTAGAGTCCAGGAGGAGGGGCTAAGAGACGCATTACCTAGAGACTGACAAGTCAGCACCCGCAGGTTCCTGGGCCACCATTCATCGCCCTACTCAGAAGCCCAGTAGAGTCTCATCGTGAGTCAACACGTATCTCCCATTGGCGGCAGCCTGCCATGGCCAGGTGATTGTTCTGGCATGAGTATGCCCCAAGACACTGCTCAGCCCCATTCTAATTGCATCTACTAAAGTGGCACAGGACACACATAGCTCCCCAAACAGAAGGGGGTATAGTATGGAAGTGAAGGTCCCTGGCCCCTTCCTCTGCATTGGGAGTGAGTGGCCTAGGATCTTTTCCTAAGCAAGGACAATGGTGAAAGACTGCCCTCTTAGCACAGAAACAGCCACTCCAGACCCAGAGGCACCCGGTGGATCAATCAGCTTGAGTCACTGCATCTTAAGTCCTTAGTCAATCCAATTGGCTCAGCTTGGGTAGAGTCTAACCTGTACCTCTCATCTGTGGCCAGGGTGCTGGAGTCACATGGCCTGCAGCCTCCTCCCTAAGGGTTATGGGGGCACACTAATTCCTCCCCACTCCCAAACCTGTTCTCCTCTAAGTCTTCCCCCTGTTGAGGCCATCAGTGACCCCACACTGCCAAACCTAGTGTCACTCCTTTCCCTTCTGTTTTAGCGTCTCAGCAGCTGTGGCACCATTGACCACTCCCTCCTTTTGTCATGCTCTTGTCTCTTGATGTCAGTGACACCATCCTTGCCTGGTTTTCCCCCAGCCTTTTTTTGCTACTTCTCCCTGGTCTCCTTGGCTGGTTTTTCCTCCTCCGATCACACATTTAATGTTGAGATGCCCGGAGCTTGGCCCTAGGTCTTTTCTCCCCACAGCCTCTCACTAGAAGGTCATATCTAGTCCTAAGGCTTCGAATACCATCTCCTCCCCAGGGACTCCCACATTTGTACCCCTAACCCATGACTTCTCCAATGAGCGCCACACTGATGTACCCAGTAGCTTACATGACATCTTCACTTGGCTATCTAATTCAAACTCCACATGACCAAAAGATAACCCTTTACCAAGAGTTACAAATTTATGCCAGAAACTTGTTCTTTCCAATCTCAGGAAATGGCCCCGACTTCCACCCAACTCAAAATGTCAGGAGTCATCATCAGTCATTCTCTCTCCCCCAAACGCCATTTCTACAACATCAAGCCAAAAGATGCCGCCTTCTTCACCCACTTCTCTCCATCTCCATGGCAACCACCCTAATTCAAGACCCCATTACTTCTGAACTGAACTCCTGAAATGTTCTCACTAACTTCCCACCTACCTCCCTACAGGGAGAGCATGGCCAGCTCCCTCTTGTCATTTATATCTTAGCTCACTGTCACCTCCTCAGGGAGTCCTCTCCTGACTTCAAGTAGCTGCTCTCATGGACCCACTCAACCTCTGCCACATCACACTGTTTGCTTTTCTTTACATCACTCAACATTATCTTTTTAATTTATTTGATTATTTTGTCTCTTCTCAACAGAATATAAATTCTAAGAGAACAGGGGCCTTGTATCCCCAACACCTCACACCATACCAGGCAGTCAATAAATATTTATTGAAAGAATGAATCCACAAACTTATACATAACTGGGGTCAGGTTTTCCGTTTCAAAAGAAACTGTGGTTTACAAGCAGTAAACAAGGGTAGGTAGAGCACAGAGGGAATCCTTAGTCCAGACTGAGTGTTTATGGAAGGAAAATCAGATTTGAAGATCTGGGAAAAGTGACAAAAATAATAGTGCCTTCCATTCTATAGCACTTTTCCAGAGATTATCTTATTTGGTTGTCACAAAACCTCTCCTAAGAGAGAACAAGGGTAATCCTTCATTTTTCTCTATTTTCACAGATGAAGAGATCAGGAGGGGTGAAATGATTTCTCAAGGTCACACAGCCAGTTAATAGGATTGGGGTCTGGAGCCCCGATCTCCAGACTCCCAGTTCAGTGCTTCTTCATGACCATGTACGACACACTGTCTTACTCTCGGGCCTCTGGGAAAGCTGAACAGCAAACCGTTCGTGTGGTGTGAGCTCTGTCCTCCACTCCAGATGGCTCCCCATTTTAGGACACGGGGAGGCCTCCTGTACCAACTTTCCTTTCCTCATTCTCATTGGATATGCTCAGGATCTCGTTGCATAATTACCCAAAGCTGCTTATCGGATCTTTGAGCCACAAAAGGGACATTTGATGATCTGGTCCAAAACTTTCATTCTACAAACAAGGCAACTGAGATTCAAAGAGGGGTGTGTGAGTTGCCCAAAGTCACGTGGGGAACTAGTGGCAGAAGTGGGGCACAACCAGGTACCCTGCACCAAGAAAAGTACAGTGAATAATACACCCATGCCTTAGATCTGTCAACATTCTACATTTTGCAAAATGTGGGTACAGTTTCTGTTTTCAAATAAAATATTATGACAGAGTTGAAGGTCCCTGGATACCCTCCCCCAATTCCACTCCTCTCTTCTTCCCAGAGGTTACCACAATCCTGAATCTGGTGTTTTGCATTTCCACGTGTTTTGATACTTTTACAACATATGTCTATATCTATAAACAGCACATAGAATCATTTTGAATGTTTTTAAACTTGATATAAACAACATGATAATGTACAAGTCCGTCTGCAACTTGCTATTATGTTCTTGAGATTTAACCATGATAATAAATGGAGGGCCAGTTCATTCATTTTAGCTACTCAGATACCATAATTTATCTTTTTTTTAAATATCATATTTATCTTTTCACTGAGGGACATTTAAGCTCTTTCTGTTATTTATTTATTTATTTATTTATTTTGGGGTTTTTTTCTGTTACAAATAATGTTGCAACGAGCATTTTGAGTCATCATTTTTCCATTCTCCACGGATTCTTTTATCCCAATGTGTGCTATCTCCACCAATGCTGCCATATCTCCTAGACACGTGGCCCTGAATTTCTCTGGGGACTTCGCCCAAGAGGACTAGCTGGACAGCGGGACATGCGTGGCTTCGGCTTTACCAGATAGTGCCAATTTGCTCTCTGAAAATGGTTGTACCAATTTACACTCCCAACCAGTTCAGTAATCTTTCCATTATGCCAGGCTGCTGCCTTATTCTGCTTTCAATTCCTTATAATTTATGAAAGGAAAATATAAAAGAGGTGCTATTACCTTATTAAAAAATCCAGCTTCCTTTCCCTGCAGAAAGGAGAGGAGAAAAGAAGGGCAATTGCATATTGGATTAGGGCCTGGCACGCATTCATCAACTTTATAGTAGCGCCGGCTTGGAATTCAGGTCTCCTGAGGGGGGAGAGTGGGGCCACTGGAAACAAGAGACACTTTCACCACGGCCTTCTCCAGGAACGCAGATATAATTTACTCTAAGGTACAAAAACGTTTGCACTTACAGCCTCCCTGGTTCCAATCAGGACATGAAGGGAAAGTGCCAAGACACCAGAGAATAAGCCAGTTCTCATAAACTTTCCAGCCAAACTCTGCAAACTTTGAAAGGTAGAATCCAGACTGGTAATGAACTTGAGCACTCAGGCCAGGTCAGCTCTGAGCTCTTTTGAACAGTGACTGGCAGCCCCCCTCACTACCGGGGACAGCCCTCGCATCCTCCCCACCATGCCATCCTGAGGCCCTGCACCAACCTCACAGATTCCTGCTGTGCTGCCCCAGGCTGGCCACTCCCTTCCCCTGGGGCTTTTATTTCAGAGAAATGTACTGCCCGCAAAGGCCTGTGGGATGCCTGGGTTCTTCTAGTCTCCTCTGAATCCTTCTCCTCTTCAGTCTAGATGCATCTCTCTCTCTCCTCAGCCTCTGTAGCGTGGTGCTCACCACTATGTCACTGTACTTAGTACTTAGCCTGCCTTGATCTGGACTTGTGAGTGGATCTATTGTCCCCAAAGCCTGTGGTCCCCTGAAAGCAGGGATTATGTCTTTCTCTCCATGGTACCCTGCCTGCTGTGCACCCACTGGTTTGCTCCAGGAGGAAAAAAAGAAAAAGAAAGACAAACAAAAACACCCAATAACAGTTAATCAGGCGCTTCTTCTTATTCCTTCTGTTCCTTTCCATGTGCGCTGTGGCTCCCATCACTCAATATTGTGATGATTGGCTACAGTCTTTGTAGCAAATTTAAAAAGATAGTCGAGCTTCCCTACCAGTCTATGTGTCCCCTGAGATCAGGGGCCATGTTGTGGGCACGTGTTCAGTGGGGACCGAATGGCACCTAGTAGGTGTGCATCCAACTGAGAGGTATTGACATTTGATTTCCAATTTCAGATTCGATCCAGCTCCTCGTGTCTAATTAGCTACAGGTATCTCTTTACTTCACGGAAGAATGAACTCGTTAGCGTCTGGGGTAGAAGGAAAAAATAAGAGCCCCGCAGATGCCTGGAGTGGAGATTGAAGACGAGAGAATGCCTGAGGGAAGGAAGAGAGAGACCCGTTTTAATTGGAAAGCTTTATAAAATTTTCCTTTTCTTCTTCTTGTTTTTAAGTTCCAGTCTTGGATCCTAGAAATTACAGGCTCCTTCGGCATCGCCTCAGTGGTTGGAAAAAATGCTCATTTCACTTTTAAAACAAACAATGGAAAGTTCCTTTTAAAGGAAAAATCCTATTAGCCCAAGTCCAAGGAAATCTGCAGAGAGCTGCCGTGGGATGTGCAGGGATGGCCCACAGGGCAGAGGTGGCCCCCCCAGGAGGCAGCCCCGAGGCAGGGCCTGTCTGACTTGCCCTCCTTAAGGGCTCCCTTTAGGAGAAGCATCACTCTCCCGTCCACCGAGGGCCAGGGCACAGAAGACCTCACAGTGAACAAACGCAGGAGGAAGCCACTCAGACATGAGAGGGAGGGGAATATCCTTTACCCAAATAAACAGCCAGAGGACGATGCAGAGGGAAGCGAATCCCATCAGACAAAGCCACAAATTAGGATCACAAGAGACTGGGCTTTGGAGTCTGTCTTTAAAACATCTTCCAGGAAGCTGCCCCTGGGGGCAGCCTTGTCATCCCGCCTGCCTCTCTGCTCATGCTGGGCCTCCAGTGGCCCCACGGCGAGCCTCAGTCATCAGGGACATTGGGAAGCTGGAGGGGCCTGGGCGGGGTGCGTGGAGGTGAGCTCGGCCATAGTTCAGGGTCACTGATGTGAGAGGGGGAGATGCAGGCCTTCACAAAATCCTGGGTGGCTCCAGAGAAAAGAAGCCTGGGGCCTGAGCTGGCGCTCTGTCTCTGACAGAGCCCTCTCCACCGACGAGCAGGGCATCGGGCCCTCCACAAACACTCACGTGTGGCTCCACCCCTGGGATTCAAGATTTTGAAATCGGCCCTGCTCACACTGTTCTTCCCTTTCCCCATCACAGCCTTGGACGTGGGCTAGCCATCAGTGTGCGGCGAGTCTCAGAATTAGACTGTCTCCTCTGAGATGCCAACCCAGCCAGTGTAATGGGAACAGTGTGAAGGTGTTCAGTGCCACCTGAGGGCTCACCTGGTCTTTTTAGGAACGTAAAACAGAGCATCCCTATGTGTACTGTACTGTAGCGATTAAACAGAGAAGAGGATATTGGGAACAACTTTATGTCAGTTTAAAAACTTAGATGAAAGGAAATGGATACATTCTTAGAAAAAAATACGACTTGACAAAAGTAACAAGCAGAAATTAAAAATCTGGGTAATTCTTCTATTTAAAGAAATTAAATCACTACTTTAAAATCATTTAAAAAAGAAAACATCAGTCCAGAAGGCTTCACAGTGAGTTGTATGAGTCCTTTAAAGAATTGCTGATTCCAATATAAACCGAGGAATAGAATAAGCAGAATTTATTCCCTCCTCTCCAGCTTATTGAGGAGGCTAAGAGGACACCAAAGCCAGAGAGGATAGCACAAGGAAGGAAAATTGCAGACAACTTCACCCCTGAACATAAATGCATAGATCCCAAATAAAAGATTAGTAATCTAGTCCAGAAATATAGTTTAAAACATAGTACAACCTGACCAACTGGAAACTACTAATTATATATTATATTAACAAAGTAAAGGAGAAAAACACTATGGTCATCTCCATGCTTTTTACAACAGCGAATTCATTATAAAGCATTAGGTAAAATTCAAAAATTCACAATGGGAAAATAACTCTTTGCAAACTAGAAATAGAAGAACGCTTTTTAAATATGATAAAGAACATCTACAAAGAGCCTGCAGAAATCCCAGATGCCCTCTGGAATCCCAGAAGCCTTCTTTTAAGATCAGAAAAACATGGGGTTGTCTACTCTCATTATTCTTAGTCAACACTAATCATCTCCATAAAGCAAGAAAAAGAAATAAAATGGCAGAATTGGAAAAAAAACAAAATTATTATTATTTGTAGGTAATTGGTTTCCCATAGAGAAAACCCAAATTAATCTAGAGATAAGTTATTAAAATTAATCAAATAAATATAAGATGATATATGTCAAGTTTCTTTCCATACACTAGCAACAATCAGACAATGTAATACAAATATCATTTACAACAGCAAGAAAAATATAAAATATACAGAAATAAATCTACCAAAGATTTACTCTATAAAGTTATAAATGTGTTTTAGGAGATACAAAGACCTAATTAAATTAAGTGTAGATATACTTGAATAGGAAGACTCAGTATCCTAAAGATGTTAATTTGCTCCCAAGTTGATACACAGAGTCAGTGCAATTCCAAGCAAAATCTCATCAGAAGTGTGTACATGGTACTTGTCAGGGAAGAGAAAGTCGGAGGGAGAACTAAACAAGCTGATTCTAAAATTTATATGGAAAAACTAAAGGTCAAAAATAATCTGAAGGTGGGGGGACTTGTCCTTCCAAATAGCCAAACCCATAATAAAATGATAAAAATTAAGATAGGGTGGTACTGGCATAAGAAAGAGACCAATGGAGGGGAATAATAAACTCAGGATCAAACAGGCATGGCAGGCTGGATTCGCCAATGTAACTGAAACAATTTGTTATCTACATGGGACAAAAATAAAATTGGATCCTTACCTCACACCCTGCATAAAAATAAAAATTTTAAATTTCAGGTCGATTAAATATCTGTGAAAAGCAAAATTTTACATCTTTTAGAACATCATGGGAAGAACATCTCTATGATCTCAGAGTAAAGAAGAAATTCTTTAACAAGACGTGTAAATACAAACTATAAAGGATAATATTGACAAATTTGACTACATTAAAATTAAGGTACCATAAAGAATTGATATTACAGAACAGTAAGAAACAATGAACTAAATGTAGATCCATGACTATTTCTCAAAGCATAGTGTTGAATGGAAGAATATGGAATAAAACAAAAATTAGAGCATATTTCTATTTATGCAAACTAAAAACATGTATACACAAAACATTACGTATTTTACAAGGATAAAAACAAATTTAAGGATGTTCATCCAATACATGATGTGAATACCCATTGGAGATGAACGAGAACATGAGTCAGAGAGGAAAGGGGAAATGTAATAAAATAGAATGAGAGAAGGGTCTTGTTCAGGCTGGTGAAGATAGTGCACGACAAACGAGGGCATATGATTATCTCTATTCTGCTTCTGATAGCCAATAGGAAAAAGAAAATAAAAACACAAACAAAAGCTGCCAATGTTACCTCAACTAGGAATCCCTGAATTTGACATTCAAGGCTGTTTCTTCTTGTTCCTGGTATCCAGGATGATTTCCCACAATGTACTAAAATTCCATTATAAAGTGAACGTATCTTGAATGAACACCACTTGATAATTGCTAGGTGTTTTAGGTTGAGTTTCCTAGAAGCAGAACCTGAGACAAGGATTCTCTGTGTGTTTTATTGAGGGAGTGAAGAAGGCATGATAGAGAGGGGAAGAAGCAAGGCAAAGACATGGGATCCGCTGAAGTCTAGCCTCAGTCAGATCTTATGGGGAGCCCTGGAATATGAGTGGTACCAAAAAGCTATGCCTCTTACAGGCAAAGAGACTATCCTACGTATCCTAGTATCGGTCAGGGATACTGCAGGTCACACCCAGGGGCAGGTGTAATCTCCCAAACACTTCTCAGCAAGGTGACTCCTAGTAGGGGGGTATCTTTCAGGCTGGCTATCACAGTCTTCCCTCTGCCCCGCCCCCCAAAATTCACATCCCCCACATGTAAAACACACTCACCCACTCCCAAAGTCATCAAAAGTCTCATCCCATTACAGCATCAGCTCAGAATCTAGAATCTCATCATCTAAATTAGGTCTCGGTACAAATGAGGCTCCTCAAATATATGTAGTTCCTTAGGTGAGCTCCTTGAATAAAGTACCTTTCTTTTTTAAGACCTCAAAACAAGACAAACAAGTTATACCCTCCCCCCACCGCTTCAGGCAACATATAATGTTAGCACAAGGATAAGATAGCTGCTCTAGGCATTCCTGTTAAAAAACGGGACAAAGGGGAGGTACAAAGGAGCCACTGGCCCATAGCAATTCTGAAACGCAGTGGAGAAAATGTTGTACGTTCCTTGATAAGGACTCAGTCCTGTTTCTGCCAGGAAATTATTCTCCATGGCTCTTAACTCTACCTTCTGGACTCTTAGATCTACCCTCTCGGGCTCTTGGTTTCATCCTCTGAGTCATCCTTTACTTTTTTTTTTTTCCTTTTGTCTGCTTCTTGCCAGTAGAATTTTGGAGGTCCAAACCTCTATTTATTTTGTACTGTTTCTGTCCCTTTCAGTCCAATCTGGAGAGATTTTTGTGAATTTAATTATCTTTTAAAATTTGTGGTTTTCCTATGAATGTTCTTGGGGTTTTCTCCATTAGATAAAAGCCACACAGACAAATCTCTTTGAGATAAGCCCTTCTCTACTTTGCGCTTCTACTGCAATGGCTAAGCTAACCCATAAGCTCCTTAGAAAGTCTATTGGATCTGTGAGACACATCTTTAAACACTTTGGAGCACCTTTGGTCTAGCTGAACGCTACTCCTCTCAGGTACCCACTTCAGTCTTTCTGAGGTCTTAACAAGGATTTCACAGCCACACCCACAGCTTTATCTGGAGACCATGCTTCTTTAGTAGTGCCCTTAATTTGATCTTTAGTCGAAATATATGTACTTTTATCAGTGTTTGGCCACTGGAGTTTCTGGGAAGCTTCTAAATCAGCAAGTCTATGTTCCCTTTTGTTTAGTAGCATTTCCTTTAACTTGTCTCCCTCCTGTTGCATTTTAGTACAAGTAACAAGAACCAGGAAAACTTTTAACGCTTTGGCTGGAACCATCTTGGCGACATCTCCCAGTTCATTGGGTGCCTTTTCTATTTCCACATAACTACAGGTGACACCGTTGCTAAACTTTCTGCTATTACATATCAGGATACTGGATACATATATTTATCCAGTTTCTAATACCACGTTCCTTGTTTCCCTTTAAGCCCACACCAGCAGCCTCCTCAACATCCAGACTATTCAAAGCACTTTAGGCTTTTTTTCATTGACACTCTCATCAATGTTCTTCTAGCTTCTACTCACCTCTTGGTTCCAAAGTCACTCCTAAATTTGTAGGTGTTTGCTATGGCAGCACGCCCACCTTCCAGTTACCAAAAATATGTCTTAGTTATTGATTACTGTGGAAAAAACATTTATTATCACACAGTTTCTGCATTGAGGAATTCAGGAACAGTTTAGCTGAGAGATTCTGGCTTAGGGCCTGTCATGTAGTTATTGTTAGAATAGCAGCAGCAACTGAAGTCATTAGAAGGCTTGCCTGAGATGGGAGGACCTGTTTCCAAGGTGACTCACTCACATGGGTATTGGTGGGGGACTTTCGTTCCTCACCACATGGCTCTACTCATTGGCTGCTTAAGTGTCATCACAACATGGCAGCTGGCTTCCCCCAGAGCAAGTGATATGAGGGGAAGTCGAACTTTATGTTTTAACAAGTATCATTTTGGCTGCTGTGTGGGGAATAGACTGCAGGTTCCAAGCATAGAAATGGAGAACTTACTAAGAACCTAATAAAATATGCAAGCAAGAGATGATGGCTTGGACTAGAAAGGAAGCCGTGGAAATGGTGAGGAAGGAATACTGAGCCTGGATATATTCTGACATTTTGAGGGCAAAACTTATAAGATTTGCTGATAGATTAGATAAGGCATCTGAGAGAAAGGTTAAGAAGATTAATAAGGGTTTTTTTAATTTATTTTTTTATTTGAGTATAGTTGGTATACAATCTTATATTGGTTATATTAATTTCAGGTGTAAAATGCACTGACTTGACATTTTTATACCTTACAATGTGACCACCCCACTAATTCTAGTAATCATCTGTCACCATGTAAACATATCACAATATTATTGACAATATTCCCCTTCCCCTTTTCACCCACCTCCCCAACCCCTCCCTTCTGGTAACCATCCCTTTGGTCTCTGTTTCTATGAGTCTGTTTTTGCTTTGTTTGTGTGTTTGTTTTGTTTTGTTTTGTTTTTTAAATTCCACATGTAAGTGAAACCATATGGTATTTGTCTTTCTCTGCCTTATTTCACTTGGCATAATACCTTCTAGATCCATCCATGTTGTCGCAAACGGTAAGATTTCATTCTTTTTTATTGCTGCATAATATCTATGTCTCATAGCTTCTTTAGCCATTTATCTATCGATGGGCACCTAGGCTTTGACCTAAGTAAACGGGAGGAATGAAATCACCACTAACTGAGATGGCCACCCTCAGTGTAATTCAGGATTCTCTGTCATCCAAATTTTACAAGTGAGCTAAGTGAAATTTTGAGGGTTTAAGTAACTTGCCGGAGGTCTCCCAGATAGTAAAATGATGTGGCTGGTTCTTAACTACTCTACACTACTGTCCACTGAGCCAGGAATATTACTCGATGGAATCACTTCTCAACATACTTCACTAAAAGCAGCTGGCAGATGCCAATGTTGCTTCTAGATGGCTGGCTCAGCAGTAGGGCAAGGGCACAGAGGGAGAGTCACCCCTACATTAATATGTGTGGGGCCACGGTGCTCACTGCCTCTGCCCCTGCTCTCGTGGCACCCCAGCCAAGATCTGGTGCTAGATGTGAGTCACATTGATGTGGAAGTTTCCAAAAATGCACTGAACATCCCAGAGAGAAGGCAAAGGTCAGGAAACCTGTTCCCCATGTGCCACCAGATGATCTGTTCTCCAGCTGGAGAATGTTAGCACCACTTTAGGATTCACCACCAGAGCCAGCTCTGTAGTGCAAACCCACTACTGGTTTTGCCCTAGAAGATACTAAGGACAGGAGCTGAAACATTTGGCCAGGGCCCCTGGGACAGCGATTTCTGCAGCTGTCATTGCCAGGGGAGGTGGAGTTCAGCATGTTCTATAGCCTGGATTCCTTTAGAGACAACTTCATTTTTCTCTTCCTTCTCTAACTTAATTTCCACCCTCACCTCCTAAGCTACATTCCTGGGGAGGTGGAGGAAAATTCCAAGTGGTTTCCCTGGAAGGAGGGGATCCTATTTCCAACTGGTCCCATTTCCTTGTCTTTCCTTGAGAATCCCTTTATAGTTTCAGGGAGTGAAACTGTTTTCCATTTTCTCTTTCTTTTCTTTCTCCTTCTCTATAGGAGGTTATGTAATAGGTGCTTTATATACCTGTTGTGGATAAGCCTCTAAAGAAACAATGAGGGCTGGCTGGGTGGCTCAGTTGGTTAGAGCACTAACTCTTAACAAGGTTGCTGGTTCGATTCCCGCATGGGATGGTGGGCTACACCACCCCCACTCCCCCTCTCACCCCCGCCACTAGATTGAAAGTGGAGACTGGACTTGGAGCTGAGCTTGCGCCCTCTACAACAAGACTGAAGGACAACAACTTGACTTGGAGCTGATGAGTCCTTGAAAAACACAATGTTCCCCTTACCCAATTACCCAACACTGTTCCCTTCCTCAATTCCTCAATAAAAATCTTTAAAAAAAAAAAAAAAGAAACAGTGATTTTGTTTTATCTGGTATTAAAGGGGGAAAAAAAAACCCTCTAAAGGGGGAAGCAAAGAACATGTCAGTGGTTTCACTTGGGGCCTAATTAGAGAGAATTTCCTTTGGGGATTTGGAATGGGAGAACTCAGTTTTCTGCTGACCTGGGGAGGGATCTGGGTGTCACTACTTTTACATTTCAAATAGAAAACAAAGAGATCCAAAACGTCTATGGGACACTGAGACATAAAATGCCTGGGGGACACTGTCCAGCCTCACTGGGAATGGAAGAAAGGCAAGTTAAAACAAGTCACTGCTTTTCACCTGTCACATCAGTCAAGATGTTTTGAAATGATAAATCCAGCATTGGTGAAGATGTGGTAAGACTGTTGTTCCCATGGCAGATAAGAAGATATGTTGTCACAGACATATCTTTTTTTGTAATTTGTAACACAAGTCTTTAAACCATGCCTACCTACTGCAAAATAGTGCAGCCACCATGGAAAACAGTGTGGAGGTTCCTCAAAAATTTAAAAGTAGAACTATCCTATGACTGAGCAATTCCATTTCGAACTATCCAAAAAAAAAAGTTAAATTAAAACAAATTGAAAAGACATATACACCCCTATGTTCATTGCAGCATTATTTACAATAGCCAAGATATGGAAGCAACCGAAGTGCCCATCAATTGACAATTACATAAAGAAGAAGTGGTATATATACACAATGGAATATTACTCAGCCATAAAAAAAAGAATGAAACCTTACCATTGTGAGAACATGGATGGAACTAGAGGGTATAATGCTAAATGAAATAAGTCAGACTGAGAAAGACAAATACCATATGATCTCACTTATACGTGGAATCTAAAGAAAAAAATAAATGAACAAACAAAACAGAAACAGACTCATAGATACAGAGAACAAACTGATGGTTTCCAGATGGGAAGGGAATTGGGGGGCAGGGTGAAAAGGAGGAAGGCTTTAAGAAGTAGAAATTGGTAGTTACAAAATAGTCAGGGGGATGTAAAGTACAGTACAGGGAATATAGTCAGTAATATTGTAATAACTATGTATGGTGCCCGGTGAGTACTAGACTTCACAGAGGAATCACTTCGTAAGTTATATAAATGTCTAACCACTGTGCTGTACACCTGAAACTAATATAAAATAATATTGAATGTCAGTTGTAATTGAAAAACAAAAACAAAAACAAAAAACACCCACCCATTGAACTTGCAATTCCTAAACTACAGGTGTACCACAAAGACATAATCCTGGATGCCCACAAGGCTTTGGCTGAAACAATGCTTATAGCAACTTTGCTTATTTGAGAACAAAGTTGAAAGCAATGATAGGAAAATTGGATACTAAATCATGCATCCAGATACTGGCATTAAAACGTGTGTTGTAAAAGAATATTTACTGATATAGGAAAATAGGCATCTTGTATTGTTAAATAAGGAAGCAAGATATGATAAAGGGAGATCTATATGAAATATATAAATGGATAAAACAGACAATAGCCTAGCAAAATGACAAGGAGCTCCAAGTCAATATTCACATACATTGGACAACCTAACTTACTCTCTCAAAGCCTCTGCTTCCCCACCTATGAAATAGGGATAAAAAGCCCTTTTTCATGCCCAGAGGTCAGAAGGGTGCCCCCTAGAAGGCTTCAGACCTGCCCTGCCCCTGGCCATAGCTTTGATCAGCATTGGGTCAGGAGGCCACATCATCTTGGTCCCTGTTGACTCCACAATGCTGGGGCCAGTCTCTATCATGCAGCATTAACTCAGGCAGTGCAGGAACTCTTCCCACTGGACCACCCATGGGCAGGCCACGTGCCCATCACTGCAGAGATAGAGATGGCAAGCGCCTGCCTGAGCCAGCAGGCCCCCACACTGCCAGGACCACCACATCCTTTGCCACAGTGCGCTCACCTCCATGGAATGCCACTCTCTTTCTTGTCCCACCGCCCTGATCCTCCTCAGTCTTCCAGGCCCAGCTCAAGCCTCACCACCTTTGAGAAGTCTCCTCGGACTGCCTCAGACTCCACTCTCTTCCTCCACTGTATCCTTCCAGCCCTGCTGAGCTGGCTGAGCACACCCCACCCCTACCTAAAGACACTCTTCAGCTCCTCAGCCGTCATCCCAATAGACTATAAACCTGGCTCCAGGCTTACGACACATGTGCCCTGCCACAAATTACTTGATCTTTCTGGGCCTCGTTTTCTCATCCATAAAATGGAGATAGTCATACTGCCATACCAGGTGTTGTAGGCATTAGAAATAGAACCTTCAAAGCAGTTGCCACTGAATAGCAGCCACTCAATTAATGGGAGCTATTACCAGTCAAAGCCACATATCTCTCTTTGTGTGTAATTCACTCTTCCTGTCTATGGAAGAGTGAGCAGGCTGTGAATGGAGCTCAACCGTGGGAGTAAAGTGCATGATGTTTGGCACGTGGCCCCTGGTAGGTTCCGGGATCCTCTGCTTCCTTTCTGGTTCTCAGCTGACAGTAGCCGAGGGGCTTCCCGACTTGTTGTATGAGTTAACCATTTCATTGCGGGTTTCTGTTCCCCTTTGGAAAGGGTATTTCACATCCAATGTCACATACCCCGAATTTGAGTAAAACTCTCCAGTACTTTCCAGGTTTTGAAAAAAACTGCTCTGCGACAGAATTTCCCACCTTGGATGAGTCAGTTGCGGAAGTGGCATTGGCAGAGACCACCTGTATGTCAAGCACAAATAAGGATCCAGCATATGTCTCTCAAGGGCTCACCAAGAAGACCACAGCTGTGCAAACAACCATCTGAGCCACAGGGGAGGCAGTCACAGGTGGCTTCCAAGGTCAAGGCCTGAGTGACACAAAGAATGTAAGTTTGAGCTAAGAGAGAGTGCTGTGATGGTCACATGAAGGCCTAATGATTGCCCACGCTGGGTTTCGCTATGTCCAAAATTCCCCCAGAAAGGCTGCACTCCCCCGAGCTCCTCTCCCTCTCTAAATAGGAACACACACTGGGTAGGGAATCACCCAGCTAACTGTGCTCGCTTGCACTAAGATGTTGCTGAAAAAGACCAATGACTCCATTGAAAAAATGGCCAAGGGGTATAAACAAGTTCACAGAAAGAGAATATGAACAGCCCCAAAACGTATCGAGAAATGGTCAGTCACACGCATCATAAGAGAAATGCATGTTAACTCCATTGAGATGCCATTTCTCACCTATCAGGTTGGCAAAAACGCAAATGTTTGACAACACTTGGAGGCATTCCTGTTAAGATATTCACTCTCAGCTCCAGACTTACCCTTCTCTCTTCTGTTGTGACACGGGCTAGGTGGGACTCCGAAAACCACATCTCTGCTTTGCCAGTGGCTCCCCCTGGGGTTCTGCCATCAGGAGGCACTAGAAAGAGACTGCAAGTTGGAGAAGGGAGAAAGAATGTGATCCTTCCTCTTTTGCTTCCTGTCTACTTTCCTCTTAGTTACTGTCCTTGAGAAGATCACCCTGGCCCTTGGTTGATCAAATGAGTCAAGTTGGTGAAAGCAGAAACTGGTACCACCCTTACGCAGAGCAATTTAATAATATGTACAAAAATTACAAATTCATTTCCCATTTGGCTGGGTCATGGATTCCTCTTCATTCTAAATGGCACATGTTCAAGAGCATCTATTGCAGCATTGTTTGAAAGAGTAAAAAGTGTCTGGCTAGGGGACTGGCTAAGTAAATTGATATAGCCAGCCACACAGTGGATACTCTGCACAGTAAAAATGAGAAAAACGTATTAAGTTTAAAAAAAAAAAAACAAAGTGCATAATGATGAATGTAGTGTCCTGCTTTTATGCAACAAACCGGGTAAGATTAGAAAATGTGTTTATATTTGCTTACAGTTGTAGATAGAAACCCTGGGAGGATACACAAGAAATGGGTAAGAACAGTTACCTAGATGGGCAGTGTGGGGTATTGGGAGACAATTTCTGCATGTCTTCTGAGCAGAGGCCTGGCAGCGTTTGTTGTAGATTGCCTTTTCAAGGATGTTTGTGTAGAAACAGCTTTAGAAGATAGTGTCTCCCTCCAGAGCAGAAAACAAGTTTGCTTGCTCTCCTGTGAAATGAAGATAATGTCTCTCCAGGGCAAAGCTTACGCAGGTTTGTTCTCAGCCCAATATAAAACATTGGGGGTCCCTAAGCTCAGGATTCCTCAGCTATGAGGCAAACCCACTGTGTATGCAGCACCTTCCTGGGCCACCCCACACGGCCCACATGGAACTTGGGGGCCATGGAGAACCAAAGTGAACGTCAAGCTCATGCTGGCTGCTGTGCTGTAAGTGATTAAGTCCTTTGTCTCTTATTTAATTGTCACATGTCTCCTGCCGGAATCCATGAAAAAGTGGCAAGTGTACTTGTTAGCTTGCGAGTGGGGTAAAATCATAGACCCTTCACAGTTCTTGATGGGGAAGAAGGGAATGGAATATATAGGGATGAAATAGGATGAGACTACTTATAATTATTATGGTTTTTAACCACATGATTGTGTTACCTACTCAATCATAACGAATATTTAACGTGAAACAAAAATGTTATTCTTGCCTGTGAGTCACAAAACTTTAGAACTCTGGACCTGGCAAGGGCATTAGAGTGCATCAGTTATGACCTTGGACTGTTACAGAGGAGGAGACCAAGGCCAATGTCATACCCATGTAGTTACTGGAGGATCCTGGATGAAGCCAGGCATCCTGACCTCCAGTTCTTTCCTGTACCCAGGCTGAATCAGGGGAGACCATGAGATACAAGAGAGATAAAGATGTTGAAAACAGAGATGAAGACCATAATTTTGACTTCGCGATTTAGCCTAGAACCAGCCCTACCTGAAATTGTCCCACCAGGCTCCCAAGGAGAGCTCAACATTTTGTTCTTACTGTAACATCTACTGTAGAACATACTCTTATGGTAAATACCATGAATTGTGTTCAGAAGAAAAAACTTTTAAAAATGTATGCTGATATTCTAGTCCAACCTAAAAGATTTACCCATTCTATTATATAAGCAACTGAAGAGAGAAAACTGATTCAAGGCTTCCTAAAATGGCCCTAAATTCCGAATAAGTCAGTGGCAATATGAAATGGAAAAAAGAAATGTGGGATATAGGGATATGGGTGATGGGAGTTCTTGTACAAAAATGTTCAGAGGCCAAAATTGAAGCCCATCTGTTCAAGAATCACACCTGGACTTTTAAAGGCAAAGTGGCTATAGAATGTATCTAATACAGGTGTGTCAAATGAATAACAGAGAAGTGCGTATTGCTATCACTCAGGTAAATTTCCAAGATCAATAATGTCAGGCTTGCCAATACCTGAAAGTCAGAGAAAGACCACACCATTTTCCCTATTGCTGTGGAACTTGATATGGTGTGGAGAAAGGGTACAGGATGGGCCCAGAGAAGGTGCCTTTTCAATCAGACCTGTCCTGCCTGATTCCATACATACAAACGTGCGTACATACATACATACATACATACATACATACATTCACTCATGTTTCCATCCATTCATATATCCATCCATCCATCCACCCATCCATCATCTATCTTTCCATCCTCTAACCAATCCCTGTCTTCTAGAAGCTTTGAGTCTGGGCGGAGGACAGATATGCAAAGATTACTAGAATACAGACAGAAAAGTGCCAAAGAGTGCTGATATCTAACACAGATATGTGTGAGGTAGAAGGGTAATGGATTTTTCTATCGCCCTGTCTCCCTCATCAAATGATGAGCTCCTTAAAAGCAGTGCACTGAGCTTTATTATTTCCTGTATCCTTGGGGCTCACGAGGCTCATACTAAGTCAACATTTGTTCAGTAAAATAATGAGTTTGTGTGTTAGGGAGTATCAGTGAGACTGAATTAGATTATGCCATGGTAACCAATAAAACCAAAATCTCAACAGCTTAGAACAAACAACTAAAGGTTGGTTTCTTGCTCATGAAACATGTCCATTTGGCCAGGAGCTCTGAATTGTCATCACGCTGGACTCGGGCTGAGGGAGCAGTCATCATCTGAATAGTGCCTGTCATCATGACAGAGTGAGAGGTGGAGAACGGCAAATTTGTGCCCTTCTCAGGAGTACCCACTTCACCTCTGTTTGCATCTCATTGACCAAAACTAGGCACCAGGCTGCACCCCAAGGAGAAAGAGAGCCACCCCCACTCCCCACCTCCATGTGCTCAGAAGGACATGGGAAGCGCTTGTTGGATAGTGCTGATATCTACCATAGTCTGCCCTTCTGCTCTCAGAATATTTGATTCACTCTCTTCATCTCATGAAAAATCAAGTCCCTTCCTCCCTGAAGGAGACAATTGGAAAGTCCCCTACAGACCTCTGGTAGAGGTCCAACAACTCTGGGTGACACACAACAGTCTCATCACTAGGTCTGTTTGTGGCTTTTCCTGATCTGAATGCTTGTAACAAGTTATCTGCCCCACACCTCAAGGGGCACAGGAGCGGAATGGCCCTCCAGTCCTGAATGGGGAACAAAGGGAGACTGGAGCAGACAGGAGTCCCACCTTGAGGGCACCTATCCTCAGACAGGATTGCTCCCTGTTCAGGCCCTGGTGTTATTTTTTAGGAGAAGCTCCTAAAAATATGGGAATTGTCCCTTGCTCTCTGTGACCTCTGGATCAACCTTCTGGAATAGTCTTTGTTTTTCAGTATCCTCTTTGACCAAGTCAGAAGTGAGCGTTGGAGACTACGTCCCCAGTGGGGGCTGAGTGGCTTTCTCAGAGCCTTCGCTCTCTGGTATGGTGGCGGTCACCACGGCAGAAGGAAAGCTCAGAAAATGGAAAATCACACACTGGCTCTTCATGCTTGTACCCGGAAGTGGCACGTGCCTCTTTGGTTCACACTGTTTTGGCCAGACCATGTCACATGGCCAAGCCTGGCTCCAAGGGGCAGGGAAATGTAATCCTGCCATGTTCGTGGAAGGAGAATTGGAAATCCCAGGTGAGCGACATTTGTGTTGAGTGAGTTTCATCTGTGTGGCCTGGAAGACAGGCCAGGCCTCCAAACAATGGCATTTGGGTTAATTTAGAGAAGGTGCGGAGAAGGACAGCTTTGACCAAGAGGAAGTGGGAAAAGAGAAAAAAGGAAGCCTGAACGTGGGGCCTAGTCTCTCAGACCAAAAGACATAAAGCAGAGAAGGCTGAGAACCAGGGAGAGTGGACCGGGACCTGCATCCCCACCCTGCTGAGTCTAATATGAAAGGCACTGCTGGGTTGGGCTGTGAAGTTGAGTTCTGGGAAGTAAAAGGAAGGCCATCTTCTCCGTGGGAAAGTGTGGACGGTGTACCCCACCGGAGGAACTAATGGAAGGACCCACCGCATTTTTTTAGTGGTATAATGGAGGCCTGTGAATCAGGAAGCTATAGATATTTAGAAACCTTTTGAGGGTGATATCACCACATCTCCCAGCCATATTTCCCCACTCTGCCCCCAGCACTGGAAATCAGAGAGGCACCTGGGGACACCTGGATGGCAATTCTTATGGGCCTACTGCTGTGTGAACTGGAAATTAACAATGTATTAAAACTCTCAACTACAGACTGTGCTTAAAGAAATCAAATACCGTCTAAAAGAAATGCAGTTTATTTCTTCTGGGGTCAGAAAGTAACCTGACACAGGCTATTGGCAGGGAGACTCTTTAGAGCTTCCTCAGGTGCAGCAATGAAGAATGAAGTGGACTTAGCAAATAAACTTGTTACATGTAAACAGCCTGTCGAAAGTGCTTAAAAGCTGTTTGTTCTCTTAAGTGGGTTAAACATCCCACCTCCATCCTTTTTTGTTTTTCTTTTCTTTTCTTTTCTTTTCCTTACATCTTTCTGCTGCCAGTGAAACAGACAAGCTCTGGCCTGGCCCCTGGCCCATTATGGCCACATCCCCGCCTGTGGGTTCTCACCAGCAGTGGTGTTACCGTGCTAATAAGCATCATTTTCTCTGTGCTGGCTTTTGTACTTTGCCCAGAACTGTCTTAAATCATAGACTATTTCTGTAATCAGAAGCACACACAGATGTCTGAGGCTCCTGGTCTTGATTTTCAGAAAATTTCAAGCATCATGTCCATGTGGAGGGAACTCTTCTTGTCGAGAAAGCTGGCAGGGAATGAGAAAGCCCTTCTGGGATGAGCAAGCAGCATTCGCAGGTGAAGTGTTGAGGAAGGAGGCTGGGGTTCCCTGGGGTTACATTCGTGCAGCCTAAGATCCTTCTCTGAGCCCAAGGTTCAAGGAGCTGTGCTCCCCAAAGATCCCAGGAAAAGCCTTCTTGTGGCAACACAAACTTGCAGCCATCCCCTAGTCTGAGCCATTTGAAGTATTTACGTGGAGACTATTGTAGGAGAAGTCATGGAGCTATTAACATATGCTGTGTTTGTCTCTCTCTGTTGCAAGTAAGGAGCCTCTGTGCTCCAGCACCTCTGGGGAGGCTCGTGGTGTGGGCTGGGGGTGAAGGCTGCTTGGGGACAACCCATCTTCTGGTCCTTTGCCTTCCAGAAGCTGGAAACGCTTAACGGGATCATGCAATAGGAGAGAGGGCAAGGAGAGAGGCAGAGGGGGAATTGCATGCAGAGGAGCCGGTGGAGTTTCCCTAGTCAATAGGACCTGCAGCCCTCCTCCCCCTGGAGGTGACAGGACCTCCCAGAGAATGGCCACCTGGTGCACTTGAGTGATGCAAAATGGGAACCATCCCAGTTGCCCAGAACTAAAGGGGTTCCCAGGACAAAGGACTTTCAGTGCTAAAACTGGCAAAGTCTTGGGCAAACCAGGACAATTTGGTCACCCTAGGTGGAGCAGAGGTCCCAGCTAACTCAGGGTGAGAGCCCCTGCTTTCAGTTCAAGGAGAACTGAAAGTGACCCATCACCTTCTTGATTCTTGTGCCATCCCAGGAGAAGGGCCCCCCAATTGGCAATGGGGACTGAAGGTCAGACTTAATTTAATTTAAAGCAAATAATGGGGTTTTTTTCTTTGCTAAGAGCTGTCTGCCTATCTCTTCCTGTCTCTGTGTCAAAGTTTCCTCCCTTCTCTCCTGCCTCACACTGGATCAAATGAGATCTCTGGGTGGCTCAGTGGCCACAAGGATGAACAAGGATAGGCCTGAGCATCTGGCTTTCCTCTTAACCCCAAAATTAAAACCTGGATTTTTATGTCAAAGAGGTGCCGTCCTCCAACCTCCCTTCCCCATCATTGATGGGGAGAGGGAGCCCCCCTAGGCAGTTTGGTGCTGGGGGGGACTCAGCTCGCTCTCAGAAGCTGGCTGCACCTCCACCTCCACCACCACCACCACCACCACCCCACCCCCACTCAGACAGGAGGGAATTCCTTGGCAGCTCTTGTTCACTCAGATAACTGGCTGGTCCACAGAGTGTGCCAGCACTCAGAGCAGAAATCACTTCAGCGTGTGCTGTTTGTTTTCTGAGGCTTGCTCTAACATTCACAGGCCGCAGCGGGGGCACTGAGCTGTCAGAAGGCATTAAGGCACCAGCCAGGCACCCCCACGCGCTGGGGAAACTGCTCATTCAATTCTCCTTCACAGAAATTGCCAGAATCCCACTGCTTGGCCAGGCCAGGTGAGGGAGACTACCATGGGGCTCAGCCCCCTGAATGCCAGTTGGGACAATGACTGTGAATGTATTCTGTAAGGGAGCCCTTTAAATATTAATCTTCACAGGATTTCTGGTCAAGATGGTGGAGTAGGTAAATGCTGTGCTCACCTCCTCTCACGACCACATCAAAATTACAACTCAGCTACAGAACAACCATCATTGAGAATTGCCTGAAGTCTAGCTGAACAGAAGTCCTATAACTAAGGACATATAGAAGAAGCCACATTGAGACTGGTAGGAGGGGAGGAGATGTGGAATGGGCTGGTCCCACACCCTCATGTGACCATTAAAAATCAGAAGGGATATCTTGGCTACAGAGGTCCCTCTGGGAGGAGCAAGGGGTCCCAGCCCTCCACCAGGCTCCCCGGCCCAGGGGTTCAGTGCCAGGGAGAGAAGTCCCCATAACTTCTGGTTGTGCAAACCAATGGAAATGATGGCTGAGTGAGATGGAGGGCAGCTGGCATGCCAGGCTCTCCTCTTAAAGGGACCACGCATAGACTTACTCACTGACAGACTCCCTCGTTCTGAGCTCCAGCGCTGGGGCAGCAGCTCAAAAGGCACCAGGGACATACCATGAGGAACTGATTTGTCTGACTTCAGGGCAAGGGAGTGGGGGCAGCTTTCTCCCAGAGAGAAGTGTTGGCAGAATCCATTGTTTCTTTGCTGAGCTCTCCCCCCTCCCAGCATGCAGACGCGCGCACGCAGCCACCTTATCTGAGTCTCCGTCAACCTGGCTAACACCATTCAATTGCCCCGCCCTGGTGATTTTGAGACCCCACCCCACCCAACTTGGGGGCCCACCCAAGCCACTTCCGGTGGCTTTTCTGCACAAATGTGAATGCTGCAGCCTTTCCTAAAGTCTCTCAAAGGTTCACAAAACCTAAACAAGGAGCACCTGGCTTATCGTGGTGATCATTTCTTTAGGTATATAAATGTTGAAAAACTCTGGTGTACACCTGAAACTAATATAACATTGTATGTTAGGTATATTTTAATAAAAACCTTAAAATAAATAGATAGATATATAACTCTTCATAGATGCCATTGAACCTCCCCCAAAGCTTGCAAGGCGGCATACCCCAGTGTCATCAAAGGCCACCTGCCCCTTAAAATGCAGACCTGATAGGCTCAAACCCCCTCCCATGGCATGCCTGGTGCCCATCCCAAGGCTTCTGGGAAGTCTCAGAGATTCGCATTTATTCTGGCCTCCTCTGGCTCTGATCCCAGGCTTCTGCTGAATTGTCCTTTTCTCTGTATTTTGTTGGTCTTCCTGTGATGCCTTTCCAGCGCTGACCCAGAAGTGGGATGACTCTTTTCCTTCTGCATACAGCAGGCATGGAAGGTGAGTGTAGAAATTTTTCTGAAGATTCATGGGCAATAGCAAGAAGCATACATCTTACTCCAAGCTGCAGAGAAAATAAACAGTGGACTTGGACACTCCTAAGAAGTGCCTTGGCTAGTTCCTCACCCTCAGCTTCAGGTCCATGTTGCTCCAGCCTCTCTCCCCGAACCCCCTGCCTTACCTCCACTGCTGACCCCTGGTCCCTTCTTATGCCGACTGGGGTGGTTCTCTGTTTCTCCTCTTCCTCCAGCATCCCCTGAGGGCCTCCCTCCCACCCCCAAATGTCCTATATGTGTATTTTCCTAAACTGAAATTGTTCCTTTCCTAAGTGAAGCTGATGTAGATTGTCATGAAGTAGTATTTTCTTTTCTCTGAAAGTACGGCGCCTTAGGGATGAGGACATTTGGGCTTAGGTGGGCTCAGTAACTTAGTCCAAGTCACACAGCAGGCAAGAAGCAGAGTGGCATTGCACTCAGATCTGTCTTCAAACAAAGTTGCATTTCTCCCTGGGCTGACCCAGGACTTGGCTAAGGCTTTGCCCTGCAGGTGGGGTCTGACGTAGGAGGAGCAGGCGGTTCTGAGAGGCAGGAAGTAGAGGTGCCACTGCCTAGTCATGGTTCCAAAAATAGCTGTGCCCGGAGTCCTTACGGAAAAGGCAATCCTGAGATCTGGAGAGCCTATGGGAGGTGGCTGGGCCAAGACCAAGCCAGGGTGTGGGGTGAGGGGTTAGTACAGAAGGCAGGGCCTTGGGCCCCATGCATCAGGGTTCAGGGTAGAAGGAGACAGGAAGGAGAAAAGCAGGCCGGCCTGAGAGGGTTTGGTTGGAGGGGGGGGGGGAGACTGGGAGGTAGGTGTGGGAGGAGGAAGCCTTAGCTCTAACACACAGCAGCTAATCCCCCGTGGTTGAGTGACTTGCTCAGAGCCCCAGCTAGCCAGGACTCACCTTAGGCCTGTCTGCCTCCAGGTTCTACCTCTGTTCCACTTCTCCACGTAGCCTGAGCCAAACAGAGGTAAGGGACCTTGGACTCAGTCCTGATCCCTTGATCCTGGGGCGGGTTGAGCCCAAGTCATGTTTTGGCTACTGACTCCCAGCCTGGGTAGAGGGGAGCATCTGCCACTGACCAGTGTCCACTGTCCTCCATGTTGGCTCTGGGAAAATACTCAGCTGCTAGCGTGGCTGGTAAACTGGGTCTGTCCATTCCCACCTCAGGGACTCTGCCCTGCTCTAGAACACTCTCCACCCAGATTTCACCATGGCAGTTTCCATCACATGTTTGGGACTCAGTTCAGGTGGGTCCTCCTCCTTGAAGAGGCTTCCCTGACCTCCAGACCCTTTCCACCTCCTCACCCTACTATATTTTCTTCAAGGCACTTGCATGAAATTTCTCCATTCATTTATTATGTATTGTCTGCCTCCTCCCCCAGCATGACAAAGTGGGCCGTGTCTGTCCTGTTCTCCCAGAATCCTCAGTGCTAGATCACTGCTCACACACAGCAGGCGCTCGCCACCCATTAGGTGAAGGACTGGATAGATGGGGCAGACTCTGAACACGAGCAAAGACCACGCTTGTCCATCCCAACGTCCCTCTATCTGCAGCCACAACCACCTCAATGGTTGCTTTTCCTCCCCATTTCCCCATGAAAAAATTGCTATAGGAGAAATCACATCACAACCAAATGTCACCCAACAGGAATCCAAGACCTACCTGGTGGCATCTGCCCTGGCTGACCAGGCTTTGTGAAGCTCTTCCCAACTCTGCCCAGGAATTCCTCCCAGCCCTGCCACCTCCTCTTCTGCTCAAGGTTTCAGGGAAACAAAAATAGCTCTGCCCCATAACAAAGTCAGGAACCTGGTTCCAGGTGACTAAACCCTTGTCATGAAATGGAAGGAATGCAGGACCCGATGTCGGTGCCACCACTTGGAGGCCTGAGAATGAGACCAAGACCTGGACTCCGAGGTACCTGGTCCTGTGTGAAACACGCTCACCATCCCTGGCCCATGGTTAAATTCCTCTTCTATCAAACAGATTCAGCCACTCGTTCCTTTTAACTGTCCCCAGGGAGGCCAGGGGATCAATGAGATATGAAATCGGAAGCACGCTGTGCTTCTCAGATGAAAAGTGCCACAGTCGGAGAGCAATCCATGGCCATATATTGCTTTGTCTGGGAGATTTTTATGTGGGTGTGAAGTTTAGGGTTTGAAGAAAAAACACAGCTCGTTTCATAGAGCCATTATGTGATTTTCTCTGTAAAAGCAGACGGCCTCTGCACAGCTCTGAAATGTTTTGACAGCTCAGGCAAATCCTCAGGAAAACCTGAGGCCAGAGCGTGCCAATGAGATGCTTATCGCTCACGCTCCACACCCCCCTCGGTTGTCCCAGGAGCTTTCCCCACTGGCTCCGAGGCAGGCCCAGCCACCACCCTGCCCGTGGGGACCAGCTGCACAAGGCCCAGTTATGAATCAACCTTGTCCTCCTGTTACAATGCGGGAAAATGGGATGATGAATTCATTTCCATCACCACACTGCCCATAAGTCATGGCTTGAAGGGCCTTTTTTTTTTCCTTTTGGAGTTTCCAATGACAAAGATTTCATTATCCGAAGCAATAATTTTTAACCAGAGCAATGCGAGATTTCACTCTACCTGAATTAGGCCCATATGTGAGAGGGAAGCCCAGAGAACGTCAGTGTTTGGAGTGGCAGAGGAGGGGGCGGGAGGCCTCCTTCTGTGTTCTCATCCCCTCCCCCCATTCTTTTCTTTTTTTCTCTCTGTGTGGTTGTTCACGTTCTTTGTTCTCTCTACCTCCTCTTGAGCCAGCCCATCTCTTATGCTCTACATCCTCCAGGATCTTCTCCCCCATGGGGTAGGGGGAAGAAAGGGGGAAGGTAACCCCAAGTCCCAAGGACAGCTGCCATGCCCAGGTAGACATTCTGTCCCTTTTGCCTGCCTGTTCGTTCCCCAGCTCCAAGCCTCCTTCCCCACAAACATCGGAGCAACAGAGGGGCAGAGTTGCCTGTCTTAACCCTTCTCCTGAGTAGATAAATCACCAGCAAATGGAGCCAAAGGACTTTTCTTGTAATTGGAAAGGCAATTTCAAAACCACTGCAAGAGAGAAGATACCCAGGGGGTTGGCTCGTTCTAACGCTATGGATGTGCCATCTTCTGCCTGGCCCCATCTGCCTCCATCTTCTGCCTGGCCCCATCTGCCTCCCTGTTCATTTTCACGCTGAGGCCTCATTTCTCCAAACCTAGAGCCTAAAGCCATAGGAAGTGTAAGTAAAAACCTAAAGAGGCAAGTACGGGGACCTTCTACCGAAGCTCAGGAGGAGGCATGACGGGGCTCTCAGCTCTCGGCCCTACTGGAAAACAACATTTTTCTTTCAGGGTTTCCTTTGGGAGCTGATCTGGCCTGGGAAGACTGGGAGTCCTGCCAAGAAGGGCTTACCCTGCAGTAGGATTGGGGTGCATCTGGCATCCACCACTGTTCACCTCCCTAACCCACGACGCCCCGTGCTCCTGCTTCCTTGCCATCACAGCCCTGCAGGCAAATGCTTTCTTGCTAAAGATGCTGCCCCCACTTCTGTCTAGGGACGGGCCAGGGTCAATTCACCCATTTGACAAGCCCAAGGTGAAACTTTGGTGTCAGATTTGAAGGAGCCACATGCAACAGGTCTGAGATTAAACAGCAACTATTACGTCTGGGATGCTGACCAAACCTAAAAGATAAAATAAATGCATAAGATACAGTTCACTTTCCCAAAGAACAAATGCAAAGTATGGCTGATATTGGATTTCCTGAGCTACCAAAGTGCCAGTTTCATACGACCAACCTACACCCACACCTGGGTAGAGTGAATGAATACCAAGGAAGAGGCCCAGAGAGTTACTTCAGGAATTCAGGTGAGGGAAGGGTCACTGGAGGTTGGAGAGGCAGGGAGTCTTCATGGAAGATGTGATGCTCGGTTTGGAGAACAGAAGAAAGGGCCTGTTGCGGGGTCAGCAAGGGAGTGGGTGTGGAGGTAATCATGATCCTGGAGGGTTCAAGAGGGTGACAAACAAAGGAGCAGCATGTCCTCCAGGAGGAGCGGGAGTGACGTTGGGGAGTTATATGGCCCACCAATTGAGCTTAAGAGCCCAACCCGAAGACCTGGGCCTCACAGTAGTCCCCAGTCAGTCAGTTTTCAGCCATCACTTTGACATATGTTAACTCCTCCCTGGAAACGCAGTTACAATGTGCCTGGGGACAAGGAGAGAGAAGAGAAGCTGGGAGGGACAGCGCCTGCCCTGGGCCAGCCTCTAGTGCACTCACAGCTACGAGTGGCCCTGGTGGTCCCCATACCGGGCCCCGTTATAGGACAATCGCAAATTCCTGCCTTGACGACCTCACCAAACACCTCATGTCATGAAAACGGAGGTCTGGATGAGCAGTTGGAGTATGAATGACATGTGTACGCCAGGGTGCACTAAGAGTTGTAGACAGTGGAAAAGTTTTCATTAAAAAATTTGTTTAATTAAAATTGTTTTGAGGGTGAAAGTCACACAGCACAAAATCAACCATCTTAAAGTGTACAATTCAGTGGCGTTTAGTACATTCACAATGTTGTGTATCTATTACTTCTACCTAGTTTCAAAACATTTTCACACCCCAAAATGAGATCCTATATCCATTAAGCAGTCACTCCCTATTGCCACTTCCCCCAGCCCCTGGCAATGACTGATCTGCTTTCCATCTCTATGGATTTACCTATTCTGGATATTTCCTATAAATAGAGTTGCCGATCTTAAAAATAAACTAGGCAGCTATTTTATCAACAAAGTGGCTTTATTTGGAAATGACAGAAGAATTGTAGTTTGGGACATGCGAACTATGGCAACCCATAGAAGTAGAACAAGGAAAAGCAACCATTACCTTATAGAGAAAAGCGGGAGTTGGGAGGAGTTTACAAACTAACCGTCCTTTGGAGGAAACTGGAGTTCAAAGTATAGCTGCTTCCCATTGGCTGAGGCATGGCAATTTCTCATTGGTTAGGTCTGTTGCTAGACAAGGAGAAAATCTTCCTTCCTCTTGCTGGAGTAGCAAAGTAGGCTTTTTTCTGTTGGAGTCTGCAAGGTGCAGTGAGTGGTAGTGTGTTACAGCTTCCCCTTCAGGGCTTCCTGACTCCGTTTTCAATAAGGTTTCCTTTATGCATGTTCAGAATTGTACCGTATGTGACTTTTAGTGTCTGGCTTCTTCACTTAGCATAAAGTGTTCAAGGTTCACTGATGTGTCGGCACTTCATTCCTTTGCGTGGCTTAATAATATTCCGTTGTATGTACGTACCACATTTTATTTATCTATTCACCTGTTGATAGACATTTTTTCTACCTTCGGCTTTTGCGAATAATGCAGCTATGAACATGCACGGATAAGTATTTGAGTCCCTGTATTCAATTCTTAGGTACCCAGGAGTGGAATTACTGGGTCACTTAATTATTCTATGTTTAACTTTCTGAGGGACTGCCAAACTCTTTTCCACAGAGGCTGCATCATTTACATTTCCACCAGTGGAAAGGTTGTGAGAATCCTCAGACAGCTAGTGGTAAAGGAGTCATCTGGGGGTTTTGTGTGATGTAGGGGTGGCTGAGATGGGGCCCCTACCTGGTGCTCCCAGGGCACCCGAGTTCCCCTTCCCCTAATACCCAGAACAGTGTGGGCGCAGAGAAGGCCCTCAGAGTCAGAGGTGTGAAGAAAGGGGGGAAGGAGGGAGGAAGGAATAGGAAGATAGTCATGATAAAGTTTCTGGGACACACAATTTTGAGACATGACAGAGCCACGCCGAAAGTCAAGGCCAAGCGCCTGAGACTGGGCAGGCTTCCTGGCTCCGGCTCCTCCTGCGGGCAGCTGTCTGGGAGCCGGACACCTCTGCAGATCCCATTACTGGAGACTGGGCTGCAACACGAAATGATGAAAATGTAAAACATGAGGAAACATGCTGCAAATCACTTATTGGCAGCCCTCTCGCCTCCCAGCCACGCCTGAACCGAGCGTGATGCTGCAGCCGCTCAGGATTTCCTCAAGGCCTGGATCAGGCTTTCCCCCTGGGCGCCCAGATCCTGACCTGAGAACTGAAACCATGTGAGAAAAACACCTCGGGGCCTGACTCATCCTGTCCTGCAGCCGGGAGCATCACCCCCACCCCCGCCCAAGTCTCCTCCTGGCGGGGAGCCCGCCAGCCCCAGGCTTTGAGAAACCCCTTGCCCTTCCACGCCTGCACTTTCCAGGTTTGCGAAATGACGACACCTTGGCCTGACTAGCCTCCCAGGCTCTCCAGCGCATTCCAGATTTATCTTTGATTCACAGAATTTCCCCGCAGCCCTGGCTCCCAGGGAAGAAATTGGGAAACAAAAGTGACCCGCTCAGGGAAGCCCTAAGGGCAGAATGCGTGGGGCCAATGTCTGCAGGGAACCTCCCAAGGCCGGGTGTCCCTCTGACCCTGCAGTTCTAGGCTGGGCCAGGTGGGAAACGGGCCTGCTGGGAAAATAGGATTCCAAGCACAACTGGAATGCCCTCAAATGTGCAATGCAAAATATTAGTCCCTGGAAGCAACACCCAGATTAAAAGTCAAACTAAGACAGAGAGAAAAATGTTGGGCTGTCTGTCTGCTTTCTAAACAGACTCCCCTCAGGACGCCTTTACATAGAGAGGGTGCCAAAAAGAAAAAATGTATACACATTTTAATAAAGGAAAACTATTAAAATTGTAATACTATATAACAAACAAAAGATGAATACAAGTCACGTTCAACTTCTGCAATTAAAAGAGGTGCTCTAAGTAGTTACCATCAGCATCCAGACACTTCTGATTATGAAAAACTACTGCTTCAGCAACGTTGACCAAAGTGTTCACTTGTGTACATTTTTGGGGGCACCCCCGATAGTTTGTTTTAAGTGGGATCGTATCTCCACACTCTTGTGCAGTTTCGTGTGTGTTGTCTGAAGTAGAAGGTAACATGGATAGCTTTGCTTACTGGGTGGACTTTCTCAGTCCCTGTTTTAAGCTGTCCCCTTCCACCCAGCTCAGCTTGGCCACCAAAGCAAGCCCTGAGCAGGAGAGAGCGCGGGAGCTGGGGCCAGAGAGGCCTGTGGACTGTAGCTGAGCTCTGGCTAGCAGAAAGACAAGTGATGGAGAAGAAACCTTGTGTGACCTTCTCATCTCTGGGCCTCAGTTTCCTTCTCTCTTCAGTGAGGATCTCAAACTATAATAGGTATCGTCTGAGTCTTTCTATCTCCAGTGTTCCAGACCAGGGGTCGGCACACTGTGGCTCGTGAGCCACATGCAGCTCTTTGGGGACGTACATGTGGCTCTGAAGCAAAATTGAAAATGAAAATAAAACTATCATAGTTTCATTTATAAAAATTTTAAAGGGTATGAGTCACATAATGGTGATTTCATTTGTTTTATGGCTCTCGAATAATTTTTAAATTGTCGTGAGGGGCAGGGTTGGCTCTTCCGTCTCAAAAGTTTGCCGACTCCTGCTCTAGACTGTGCATCCTCATGGAGCAGCTGCGTATTTATAAGTTCTGAGCACGCCAGTCCCAGCAGGAGCTAAGACGAAGCACAAGTGAGTCCCCCTCCCACCTGCTGAAGAGCAATGATGTCGTGGTCCACACACTGGCTGAGCAGACCACTCAGTTCCTTTCCTAAGCCCCTCATCTCTTCTCTTTGTTCTGAGGGCCCATGCAAATGGTTTCCTTTTAAGTGCATGGGGCATCAAATGTCCTGCCATCTGACTGGCATTTAGCAAAGCAGGGATCCAGAGGTGTCAAGAAGGCTATTGTTATAATGAAGTAAAACGTCAGCACATCCAACCACTCCATACTCATTTACCAAATATATCAGCGAAAACAGCTTCACTATGCAGTGAAATGTTGGGGGAAACAGCTGTCTTTCCTCACTTTGTAGCAGCTTTAGCCTGTAATGCTTCTTTGGTTTTACTGCAAGCAGCCATCTCATCTCCCCAGATTCACACTTCTTAATCAGAGTCCTTTCGTTATTAACCCATAAGGCCAAACACACAGTAGGTGCTTAATAAATGTGTGTAGATTTGTTTCCAAGAGCTGTTCAGGAAAATATTTCAGTTACCTATGGCTGAAAAACAAACCAAACCACACACAACTTAGTGGCTTAAAACAACAATGATTTTTATTCTTTCTCATGAATTGGTGGATTGACTGGGCTCAGCTGGGTGGTTAAGCTGGGCTCACTCAGCAGCTGCATTCACCTGGGAGCTTGGTTGGGGCGGGAATGTCCAAGATGGCCTCTTGCCCTCCAGAGCCTCTCTCCCATGGCCTTGCATTATTCAGTGGTCTAGCATAGATTTCCTTACAGCATGGTGGCTGGGCTCCAAGAAGGACCATTCTGAGAAGACAAGCCCATTGAGCAAGCACTTATCAAGCCTCTGCTGCATCACACTTGCTAATGACCCACTGGCCAAAGCAAGCCACATGGAAAACAGAGAATCAATGTGGGTGAGACTGCACAAAAGTGTGAATTCTATTGTAGAAGACGTAGTTCATTCAAGGCCACCAATGCAATAATCTACCAAGTCTGGTGAATCCCTGTCGTAGGAAGAGAGCCATGATACCCTGAGCCATCTTCTATTCTTCCAGGGAGCTGGGAGACAAGGCAAGTTTCTCAGCAGACAGAGACATTTCCTAGAGGGGGTATGAAGGCAAGTCACTTACTCTTGAGGTGGGGGGAAGGTTCCTTAAGCCCCATCATGATTATGCTTGAATCTAGCAAAAAGCATGCTGGGATTTCTTTTCAGATCTTGGAGGATGAGCGGGGCCTGTCACTTGCATGCATGAATCCATTTCTTAATTCATTCATTCACTGAACACAATGCCTGAACACTGCCATATGGGTCACTCAGGGGATCAGGGTGTATCAGGGCAAACCTTGCTGCCAACAGTAGCATGTGTATGTCCTCCTACATCCGTGTGGGCCATGGGGACTGCCTTTTTCTCACTGGGAAGCAATAGTGTCATGTAGTGGTTCAGAGCATGGACCCTGCTGGCAGCCAGCTTGGCTTCGGGTTCCAGCTCTGCCACCAACTAGCTCTGTGAACTTGGTAACCTGCCTGACCTTCCTGAGCCACTGTTTCCTCATTTGAGTTCTCTTAAGGGTTTAATTCCTTAATCCCTATAAAGCACTCACAACAGCACCTGGCATGAAACAAGCACCAGACAAGCATTTGCTAATATATTCATGATGAATCCTTACAGAAAGAACTTTTTTTCAAGTTACAAAAATGATATCTACTTGACTTAAAAAGAAACAACCAACCTTGAAATATCTGAAAAAGTGAAAAAGAGAAAACTCTCCCCTACAATCCCACCCTCCAAAGAGAAGCCTACCAACTATATGGCAAGTGTGTACACATGTTCAGTTTTTCTGTATGAGAAAACTGTCTCAAGCTACTCTTACAGTTCACAGCCTATTCATTAAAACTTAACATTATGTCAAAAACGTTGGCCATAAATAATATTCTACAGTTTGATCTTACTGGCTGCATGTATTTCATTGTTTGACCAATCCCTGAGTGTGAAAAATTTAAATATAAATCATGCGGGGGTGACTAGTTAGCTCAGTTGGTTAGAGCATGGTGCTGATAACACCAAGGTTACTGGTTCGATCCCCACTTGGGCCACTGTGAGCTGCGCCCTCCTTAAAAGAGTCAACTATGCTATTGTAGCATGAAAGCAATGTGTAACCAATGACCATGGCTGTTCCCCAATAAAAAGTAAATAAATAAATAATAATAAACATCATGCTGTGATGCATATCCTTATACATGTCCCTGATTATGTCTTCAGCATAAACTCCTGGAAGAGGAAATGCTAGGTTCAAAGGGCATGTCCTGCTTTAGGGTTGGTTGATTCAGACACTGCTGGACTGGCCTGAAAAAAATGAGTGTCCCCAGAATGCACAGCAACAGAGGAACACATGCATGTCCTTATTGGCCATGGGGTTCGCCTTTTTCTCACTGGACAGCAATAGTGTTCGTCTTAAGAGCCATAATACCCTGAGCAGGGACATCCTGCTGAGGTGTGGCTTCCCCTTGGCAACAAGCAAGGCCAGAGCCACCTCCAGAGCCCTGGGAGCCTTCTGCCTGCCCATGACCACCGACGTGCTGTCGGTCTCCACCCGACCCTCCAGCACTCCTCTCTCTACACATGGGATTTCCCTGGCTTCAACATCTACTCTCCAGCAGGTGACCCCAAACCCAGAGCCCCTGCTCTGATGCCCACCTCTGGCCCAGACCTATATGTCTGCCTGACTGTACCATGGGGTCCTCGGATGCACCCGGCCTAAACCAACCTCCTTGCCTTTCCCATAACCTGCCCCGTTTTGAGCTTTTTGAGCAGGTGTACAGGCTTTGGAGGTCAGGCAGCCTGAGTTTGCCTTCTGGCTCCGCCGTTCTCCCACCGCTTGTGGGCAAGTGACTTGCAGTTTTTCTCAGCTGCAGAATAAGGATTGTAATCTCAACCTCTTGGACCTATGGGGATTCAGTGGGGTCACTTCCAATCCTGGCACAGAATAAATGCTTAATAAAGGATAACAAGAGCAATGTTTATTCTTATTATTTTTATTGTTACCACCCAGTGCTCCAATTGGAAACCTCCTAGTTATTCTCCCTCCTCCCAGGCTCTGCTCCTTCACAAACCCAGGAAGTAAACCTCAGAAGTGGCCCCTGAAGCCCCGCTGCTGCCCTGCCCCATGCACACGTACATCGAGTGGGCCCCCTGCATCCCCCACCCAGCACACAGCACATGCCTGGATTGCTGCTTGAGCGAAAACTACACTGGTCCCTGCTCTCGTGAGCTGTGTGACCCAGTAGGTCACTTCCTCCACTCTCTCCCTCTGGACCCTGCTTCCTCAGCTATAAAGTCATTCCAAGAGCCCTCACAGCAGGAAATGCTGCAATTCCCTCATCTCTTCACTGGTTCCCTGCCCCAGGGAACTCAGGAGCCTGGCCATGTCACTCAGGCAGGCAGACTCTGAGCGGGAGGGGAACAAAATGACAGCTGCCGTGAT
The DNA here is from genome assembly GCF_001890085.2 of Hipposideros armiger. Lineage (NCBI taxonomy): Eukaryota > Metazoa > Chordata > Mammalia > Chiroptera > Hipposideridae > Hipposideros > Hipposideros armiger. The sequence continues at coordinate 1,646,101 of NW_017731422.1, forward strand.
AACGCAGCTTTTTATCTCCTAAACCATCAAACCCTCCCCGAGATTTCTGGACCACTGTCCCTTGGCTGGCTCAGAAATTTATTAGCTCTCCCAATATTTTCTTTCGCAGATCTGTAAAGCAAGCTCAAACTCGGCAAGCACTGCCTATGCAAAGACCTTAAACCACATGTTTATTTGCCTAAGCTATAAAAAGTTTATAGGAGGAGCTGGACTCCTTGTCCAACACCATGCTCAGAATTGCTACTGCATTCCACAGGAAGACAGAGGGTTCTGTGTCAACCCACGGGTGGGGAGTGGGCAGGCCGTAGGTGGAGTAAGGCTGTCCAGCCCCCAGTGGAAAGGGCACAGGCCATGAGATTGGACAAGGGAGCTGCAAACCCATGGGGTAGAGGGTGTGGTGGGAAGGATGAGGGGCGGGATGGAGAGTGGCAGCAGCGTGCAGCAAAGCAACTCGGTCAAAAAGCAGAAGGTGAGGTCTACCCCAGCATTCTGCTATTCCGGTCTCTCTCTTGTTGAAGCAGCTTTGAGGACACTGAGTCAGCAGAAACCCTGGGGCCAGCCTTGGCAGAAGCACACCTCTGACCCAGTCCCTTTATCCTAGTATGTGGAGTCGTAGATGCTTGACTCTGGAATAAACTACCCAGAGCAGACATTTGCTTAGTTGTTCTCTAGTTTCGTACTGCTGCCATCTATTTACTCATTTCCAAGGAGCCCAGTGCTTCCTGAGAATTGGATGCGCACAGTGTCATTCACACTTGGACACCAGGACTTCTGAGACACAGAGTGTTTACCCACCAGCTTGGCATTTCTGGGATACCTGATGCGGACTAAGCCCTTGAGAAGAGACAACTCCTACTTGGAATGCAGGTCCAGGTTTTCCTACTGAGCTGGTGCCCACAGCATTAAGTGGACATCTTAAGTGGCTCTTGGACCCCAGTGTCTACATGCCTCCTGCCAAGACCTGTAAGACTTGCTGAATCGGGGGCCTTAATCCTCCAGGCCCCCTGCTCTGCCCCATCCTGGGACCTCACAGGGGTCACATCACAGGAGAAAGGAAGCAGGAGAAGATGTGTGCAGATCCTCAGTCTTCACTCCAACTGCCTGGATTTGAGCACTGGATGGAGGCAGAGGCAGGACTGTGTGACCTTCAGGGTCTCTTCCCACCCTCAAATCCTGTGATTCTTAGGAAAAGACAGAAACTTCCATTTGTTCAGGGCAGGAATTCTCAACCTTCTCAAATGCAATGCCTCTTATCTACTACAAATATTTCATAATGCTCCTTTACTATCCTGAAATGAAAGGTTATATGTATCTACACACAAGATTTTAAAAGGTCAATATCTTTACTCTAATAGGAAGAAAGTGATTTATGATAAGTTAATATGTGTTGCCACATGCAAATGCCTGGGCACGCCTACTCTGGAAACCCTGATGAAGTACAGCTGCACCTATAAATGAACCACCCCACCCCAACCCCTGTGCTGGCTACATCACTAATGCCTAGAGATGAAGGTGGGTTGTACCGGGATTCAAAAATTACCAGCTGCATTTCAAGCAGGGACAAATACTAACTAAATCGTGCCCGTTGTTGAAGTACAGTCTTATCTTAATCTATGTACCGGTTGCATTCCTGGGAAAATTCACTGGACTCTAAAACCATGCAAAAACTCACTTTATTGGGTTCTGGTAGAAGATGATAAAAGCAGGCTTTTCACCTCCAGGAATGGCTGTCCAAGCTGGACCCTTGACAGTTGTGCAGGCCGCACAATTAATTTTATAGGACAGTCTCAGGAATGGCAGGGTGCCAGGCATCCTTTGGCCTGCCTACTAAATGTCATCTGAGGCCCCAGGCTGGTGGCACCACCCTGTTCAGAATGGCTGAACTGGAGTCTCCTCTCTGCCCGGGGACTTTGGGAGGCAAGAGGTGGGGATACTGTGCATCACAGGGTTAAGGACCTACAGGATTTGCCAGGATATCACCCTGGATGCTAAAGCAGACATGGTAGTGCCTGTGCTGGGCCACCAACGACTTCCCCTAACCAGGCCCTCACGCCCTAGCTTTGTCTCTCACGTGGTCCTCAGCCTCTACCCCAGCCCCTACATCTCAGGTCTCATTTACCTTTAGACCCATTTATAAATCAGGCTGTTGGCAGCCCTGAGGTTCCCAGGAGTGGCCTTCTCTGGTATGGGATGCTTTCAGAAAATCCTGACACTCTCACTTTTGGACCAGATACTGTCCACGTGTGATATTTACAGGGGTTATTCTTTTACCCCCTACCCTAATCTAACCACTGGGGCTCTCATAATTAGGAATCTGAACAGAAAAAAACAAAATCCTGTGAGCTGGGCAAGTTGCTTAACCTTTCTGTGCCTCAGTTGCCTCATCTATAAATGGGAATAATATTATAGGGATAATATTAACCTCATAAGGTTGGTGTGAGAATTAAATTAGATAACGCTGATGAAAGGACTTTTCAAATTTGGAAGCACAAACAGGACATTATTACTCTTTTATTTTGCAGTTTAATAACTCTAGTTCACTGAGCCTGCCTGAGAAACATCCCCCATGTGCTGACCACAGCCCATCCTTTGGCCTCAGAGGAAGAGGCCTAGTGCGCCCAGCCTCCCACCGCCTGGATTGGCCTCTGCATGCTCCACACAGGGCCTGGCATGCAGGGGAGGCTCCGCACCTGTGGGAGCCTGGTTGGGCTGCCAACAGAAGGCCCAGGGCAGTCAGCAGGCCACTGTGGGAGAGCTGGCTGTTCAGGAACACAAAGGGCTCCCCAGAAGGTGGCGTGTCTAGTGTTCTCTCTGCCCTGCAGCACAAAGCTTCACCTGGAGAATTCTAGACAGTTGCCATGACTGAGGGACACAGCTGACTGCAAAGACGTGATCCCAGTGGATGCTGCCAGGTGACCAGGAAGCTACTCCCAGTTGCTTAAGATGGCTCAGCCCTTTCCATAGGGCAGGGCCAGTCTTGGGACATTCATTCCAGAGTACAGTTACCAGAGGAGTCTTCCCCAATCCAGGGGAGATGTCTAGAGCTGACAGTGTGACACGGACATCGTGAGAAAGGAGACTGAATAGGCAAGCTGGGACGAGATAATGCAGGGCTCGAGAGCCCTCCGGAGAAAAGGAGAGGAGGCTCTGCTGTTAAACGTGCTTTTCTGTCCTCCTGTCTTCCTACCCAGCTCATCTCCCCAGGCATGCTGCTGGCTCAAGACCCGCTCAGGGGCCGGCCGAGTGGCGCGTTGGTTAAGAACTGGCTTGGGACGCCAGAGGGCCCCGGTTCGGATCCCACATATGAGGGCCAGTGACACTGCCCTCTACAGCTAAGATGCTGAACAACAGCTCAACCTGGAGCTGGGCTGCTGTGAGTCACCGGCGACGGCGTAGGCTGCAGCCCCTGTGGCAGTGGGTTGCCATGGGCTACCGTATGTAGCCAGCAGCCAGCGTGAGCGGCCAGCGGCTGCAGTGAGTGGCCATCCAGAAGCTGGCGACTGATGTGCCTCGCCAGAGGAGAGCGCAATGATGGTGCCAACTTGGGCCAGTGAAGCAACGTCCTCCACAACTAGACTGAAGAACAAAACGACAGCAACTTGTCTGTTCCCCCTCCCCCAATTCCCCAGCACTGTTCCCATCCCCCCAATTCCCCAATAAAAAAAAAATCTTTAAAAAAAAAAAAAAAAGACCCGGTCAGGCTGCTGGTTTCCTTTCCACTCACCCTTCTGGTTCCCTGATCCTGACCATCCTCCTGTGGCCTGGCCAAAGGTCCCAACCCCTCCTGCCTCTCCTGGGCCCCTGACATGGGCTGCCACCTGCAATCAGCGCCTGCAAACAGCCAGGAGAATTGTGAGTGTGCAGGAGTGCCTGCCATGCGCACCTGCCTGCGCGCCACCTGCATGCCTCATGCTGGCAGCCAGGCGGGAACAAGCAAACAACTCCACGTCTGCGCGCTACTTTAGGCTTGTCTGGAGGCTGCTTCTCTGGCCTTGGTTGGGAGTGCAGTGTCCTCATTAACAGGGCTGACAGGTTTACGGCACTGATCACGTGTCCTGATAAAAGCCGCAGACTTGCAGGCCTCCCCAGGGCGCCTATGGGGAGGCCTAGCCTCAGCTCTGTGACCTTTCCTCCAGCTCTGCTGTGACTGTTCTCAGCCTGTTCAGATTTGTGGTCACATTGGAAGCACTTGAGAGAAGGCAGCCAGAAAAAAACTGAGGACTTCCAAGTGCAGACTGAGAGAGAGGGAAAATGCAATTCCAGTTCCTTCACCCAAACCTCTGTCCTAGAGCTGATCTTCAGGCTGGGATGGGATGGAGGAAGTGAGATGAAAATTGGCACCCAGGCCGTGAAACCCTTAGGAGAGTGGGTCCACAGACAGAAAAGAGCTTGGTTTTGCTTTTTTGAATCTCAATTGTATTGAGCCCCATCTAGAGACCAGGAGTTCTATATCTTGATGAGGTAGATACTGCTATCTCTCTTTCCAGATGGGAAAACCCTGCTGGGGAAGTAACCTGCCCAAAGTCACAAAGTCAATAACTGGCAGACCTCAGGTTTGAGCCCAAGTTTATCTCCGGGGAAAACTTTAGCTCTTTCAGTCACTCTGTTCAGCCTCCCTAATTTAAAGGGCCATGAGCTAAAGAGGGACCTGATGACGTCATTCACAGCAGTATGTGGCTGGCATGTTGAGGGTGGGGCATGGTCACTTTTGGTTACACATCTCAAAATTCCAAGGGACACGTCTATCCCTAACATGGGGAGGAGACTATGAGCCTCCCAAGTTCTGGACACATATCCAAGCAACCAGCCACACACACAAAATGCATCTAACATTTCATGTTTTATCTCAAAAATTCCTGTAAAGTGTGCTTTCTACCCCATAAGACATCCAGATTTCTTGTCATATAAAAATGTTTGAAAGGTGTAACACTTGAATAAAATTGATTTTCCAGGGGCCATTTTCATTTATCCAGGAACCAGTGCTGTGTCCTCAGGCAGTTTTTTTTTTATAGTAGCCATCCTAATGGGTATGAGGTGTGTGAAATATTTTATATGTGCTTCTTTATGAAGACCTTAAATCGCGAGCTTTGGTAGTAGGTCTAATGACCACCATAATACTAGAGTAGTGATGGGCATAACTAGTATGTTCCAATATACACAGCTGTAGTAGAAAAGTATCTGTGATTTCTGCTGATGGTAAAGACTGCATTTCAAGGTAACTCTAAAGGGTGGGGATGGGTGAAACGGGTGAAGGTGGTCCAAAGGTACAAACTTCCAGTTATAAGATTAATAAGTCCTGGAGATATAATGTACAACATGGTGACTATGCTAATACTATATGGTATATCTGAAAGTTGCTGAAAGAGTAGATCTTAAAAGTTCTTAACCCAAGAAAAAAATTGTTAACTATGGTCATGGATGTTTTTTGTTTGTTTTTTTTTAATTTTTTTATTGTTAGTTTCAGGTGTACAGAACAATGCAATAGTTATCCTTTTCACCCCTCACAAAGTAAAAAACCCCTCCCCCCATGTACTGC
>NW_017731422.1:1653426-1709421 GCF_001890085.2 Hipposideros armiger
CCCCACCCCACCCCCGTTCCCTTAACCTCCCCTTCCTAAAGGAAACTCCAATATGTTGGTCTGGCTGTTCTCAATTAAACCTAGCTATGTGAGGAGTTAGAGTCCCTTTGCCTGTGGCTTCTGTCTTAGGACAGGAAGCACGGTGGCCGTTCCCGAGTATCCTGACCTCTGATCACTGCCACTCCACCAGTTTTATTTCAGGAGGTTAGTGCACGTCCCTGGATTATAACCTGGGCTTTAGTGTCAACCTGATGAATGTCCACAACTTGAAATCTCTGTGAGGAGAGACTTAGGTTTCCTTCTAATTTCTCCCAGAAGGCCCTAGTCCCTTATGCAAATTTGCTCACGGCTTCCCAATAAGTTTCAAGTCAATCATATGCAAGCTGCCAGGGTAATCCATTTGCTACAGATGGAGTATCCATTATTGTGGTAGGTAACAAGCCACCCTAGAAGTTAGTGGTCTAAAACAAGAGCCATGTATCTGCTCATGATTCTACAGTCTAGAGGCTGCATTGAGCTCACTCACATGCCTGGTCCTTCAGCTGCTGTGGCTGGAACAGCCCAGAGCTGATGGAACCTTTCTCTCTGTAGGGTAGCCTGACTTACATGAAGTAGCTCCGAGTTTCGGGATAGCAGAAGCTGCCAGGCCCCTTAAAGCCTAGCCTCGGAAGTCCCAGAATGTCACTTCCACAAGGTCAGCCCAGGTTCAAGAGGAGGAGGAATACACCCTATCTTTCAGTGTCCATAAGGCATGGGAAGGGTTGTTATCTACCCCAGTTAGAGTAAGTCTTACCCCTGGACAATTTTCCAGTACAATTTTCTAATTATACTCCAAACTGGCAGTTTCCATGATGGTGTGAGAAGAGGCATGGAGGGCTTGCTACCAGGTGCTTATGAGGGCAGGACACAGAGGCAAGTGTGGGGTGAGGTGGGGGCTAGGGGTGGACACCACTGTTCCTCTGAAAGGCAGGATCTCTGGAACCTTCCTCCAGGAGGTGCTCAGGTCCCTCTCCCACGAGCTAGCTCAGGGATTGGCTTTAGAAAGCCTCAGCAAAACTAGAACTGAAAACAAGAAAAACTCCTCAAATGCTGTGGAAACCATTTCATGCAGTGTGAATTATTGTCAACATTATAAGTAGCTAATATTAATTAATACAAACACGATTTTGGTTAGTCGGTAATTCAGCCTGATCAAAGGCCGTAGTGGGCCACAGACCCCCCCCGACAGCTTTCAAATAAGGGCTGGAATGAAACGGGTAACACTGGTGAGCAGATTATGTGGCAAACTGATTTTTGGCAAATTAGTCTGTTATCTGCAGAGCACTTATAGTTTACAATGTGCTTTCTCATTACTTATTTAATATGGTCGATTTAAATCCATCTCATAAACCGATAGCTCAAGCTCTAAGTTCATGATGTTTTCATCTACCCACATCCACTGTTTACCTTCAGCCAAGCAGAGAAGTCCTCAGTAGGAAATTGGGCTTGTCTGGGTGTGTCTGTGAGGCTCATTGGCAGGGTTATCAGAAGCACATGTGACCAAAGGAACAAGAGACACCTGGAAGAACACAGCCCAAGAGACAGGACAGCCACATGGGATCCACTTAACCAAGACACACTTCAAGGTCAGAGGGAAGCCACGACTCTGAAGAAGTTTCTAAGCTGGAAATCTGGGACTCGAGTTTGTCACCTCTGAAACGCACGTGGATTCATTTCTGAGACCTAAGAAGATAGAAGGCTGAGGGCAAACAGGTGTTTCCTGATAAAATCTGGAACAGCGCAGAGGTTGGGGAGCCTTAGCTGGTCCCAAACAAGAGGGGGCTGCTTCCCAATGACCATGGGATATGTCTGTGGGGAAGACCCCCAGAAATACTCGGTGTGGGGCAGTGAAAGCCAGTGAGATGTGGGTTTTTATAGTTAATTAGCTTAGGGCCTAGGGAAACTGGATCCCAGGGGAAAATAATTAGCCCTAGAAAAGCGATGTAAATACAATCACAGCACATTCATTTGCTAGTTGTCTTTCTGTGGTATGGACCTAAGTCTCTCTTCAAGTTTTGACATACTCAAAAGGAAAGTGAGGAAACACACTATTCACTTGAGTGATGGATCACCGTGGACTTACCAGTTGAACTACAGAATCCCATTAAGACACGTAGCTGCCCTCCTAAGGACAAGGAAATTCTGGAAGTTAGAGCAGGACACCAGACACCAGGAGTCCCACTGGTATTTCTCATGTGCTGTCAGGTGACTTACAAATTCTCTTCACCTCTCTGGTTCAAAGTAGTTGAGAAAATGTATCTAAAAGCAGTTTTTTAAAAAAACAAAAAGCAATTTTTTTTGGTGTTGACTCCAGTGTTCCCTGCAAATGTGGTGGTCCTCAAACAGTGTGAGGCCGGAAATTAAAATTCATCAATGGACATGAACTTAGTACAAATATCTGGTGAACTTTCAGGCTAAGACCTGTGTCTGCTGCAGGCTTTTCCAAGTGCCTGTGAGGTTTGGAATAAAGCTGTTATGCTGCTTATGACAAAAAAAACAAACAACAAAAAACCGTCTCTGCCATGGTCCTACAATGTGAGGTGCATGGTTCTGAGGTCTCTCAAATGGTCATGTTTTAAGATGCTTGTGTGCCGCTCTTTTCAAATAACTTTTTGATGCAGTGCCTATGGCCCAGCACCTTGAGGATGTGCAGATGAGCTGACCTCTAGGACATTGCTGTTCTCTCTCCTTGAGCATGTCCCAGGGAGCAAAAGGGAAAGAGAATCAAAATCCCCTGGTCACACTTGGAGCTGAGCCAAACTATGCACCTCCCAGCAGCCCAAGCTGCTCTCTTCAGCAAAAAGCCCAACCAAACCCAAACACTACTTTTCAAAGTTTGTCACTAACCAAGCCAAAGGTTTTTTTCCAAAAGCCCAGCAAACCGATTTGAAAAAATAATTGGACCTGATTTTTTTATATAATTTTTAAAAATGAAAATAAAAACCTGAGCTGGAACAAAAACAAAGCATGAAAGTGCTTTCCAAATTGGGCAGCAATTTTACATGGTTTAGGTGTCTGGTAAATAGGTCATATTCTTTTAAGCCATAGAATTCAGCCAGAAAAAGTCTGCTTCTTAGAATCATAGCTATCTTCCAGGTAGGTATGTGGCTTCTCATGCTTTTGTTCATTTAATCCTCCCAATACCTGTGAAACAAATTCCACTTTTGTCCTCACAGAGGAGGAAAGTCGGGCACAGGGAGGTGAGGAACTTGCTCTTGACTAGCTAAGCCTGCTGGGATTGGATGACCTCACCGTCCCTCCCTTTGTGACAGGGCCGACCACGAAACCGTACAAGTGGGACCATCACACAGCAAGAGTCTCCTTAGTGGAAACATTGGCACGGAGGAAGCTTTCATCATATGTGGAATAAGAAATGATATTTTTATTACTCAGTCATTGATGTGGGTTTTTAAATTAGGCAGCTCAGGAAATAGCACCTTATAATTTTGTGGCACATGTTTAAACAGATTTGGCACCTTGAAAGACCCCTATGCTCCCATGAGCAAGGCCACAGGCCCCCCTAAGAAGCTTCTGGGACTCGCCAGGATGTCCTGCCCCACCTGCCTCAATCCTGCTTTCTCCCCTGCTGTCTCTGGCTGCCCATTGCCTCCCCCAACCCTGCCTCTCAGTAAGGAGGCTTGAAGAGGATTATGTTTGCTTTTGCCTCAGGCAATGCTGTTCCGAGCTCCCCCCACTCCATCCAGCAGTCTATGGGTCTTACTTGGGCCCAGGGAGCCCTTCCCAGGGGATACCTCAGGGGAGTTGCCTAAACCCTTCTCCAGGTGGAGCTTCCAATTGTACCCATCCCTGAGGAACTCAAAGCATGTGCTTTATTCACCTTGGGGAAGGAGACAGGATTCCTCCGTGAGACAGGTGGAGGAGAATGAGCAGAGCTGTTCCTATCCACACAGAAGCCCGGCGCATCCAGAAACATCTGGGTGAACAGGATGAAGTCCTGCACTCACTCCTACTAACAGGAACTCAAAGCCACCAGAAGTTGGAGATTAATGTTGGTGGGGCTTTGTTTGTACCCCGTATTTATGACTGTGGGCTAAACTGTTGTAACAAACAGACCCACTCTGTACTGTCTCAATGCAATACAGGTTTATTTCTTGCTCATATAAATAGTCCTGGACAGCTGTTCAGAAAGGCACGGTGATTCTCTTCTATGCCATTCAGTGACCCAAGCCCCTTCCATCTCGTGACTCGGTCATCCTCTAGGGCATTGTGCATCCAGTTTGTGGAAGGAGAAAACTGTGCTGGATCACACACGGAAGACTTTTTGACAAGACCTGGAAGCAAGATGCCTCATTTCCTCTCACATTCCATTGGCTAAAACTCAACCATGTGACACATCTTCCCAGCAAGGGAAGGTGGGAAATGCATCCAGGGGAAAAAGGACTTTGCTGAGCAGCTATCACACACCTATAGATTGGTGAGACCTCTTGCAATCATTTTGAAGATGCTTTATAATGAATCTAAGGGAAAACAAAAGGCGATCAAGAGAGAAAGAGATTTAAAAAATGATCACTGACCAAATAAATGTGAAGTTACAAGGTTAAAATGATGGGCCCAACTCAAAGAATCCATGTAATCTATTCTGAAAAAGTCATCCTAAATCTTTCATGCAAACATTGTTAATCATGCTTTATGTGTAATAACTATTAAAGTAAATTCCCGTTCATAGGGGAAAGATAAGTTGAATCTTGGGTATATCCGTCCCTTTAATAATGATATTCTCGGCGACTAAGTAAAAACCTAAAAAACACTTTGGCTCAATAGAAAGTTGTATATATATAGTATGATGGCTGCTGTGTGACACTAAAAACAAAACAAAACAAAATACCAAATGCTTGCACATAGAAAAGGCAGAAATAAATGCATCGGAACACTAGCAAAGTTGTCTTTGGATAAGGGAACTCTAGAGATTTGTTCCCCCTAGATCTTAATATTTTGTAATGTTTAAACGTTTCCTAGACAATATGTATTGTTTTGTAATGGGGAGAGGTTATAGAAGAGAACCAAAACCTTGTCTAAGAGCCCGCCCCTCCCCGTCTGTCCTAAATCAGACCTTCCTCCAGCACTCTCTTCCCTTCATGCTCCCTAGGGTCGAGTTATCCTGTCTCCCCAGGTGCAATAGGATATTCATGTTTACCTGTTCCCTTACCACTGACCCAGCAGGTGTTATCTTCCACTGTCAGGAAAAAGCAGGGAGGCCCTTACTCACAGAAACACCTTGGCAGGGTTTCCTGGCCTGGGAGGGTCCAGGGTTACAGTTTTTTTTGTGTGTGTGTTTTTTTTTTCATTGTGAGGATTTGTTCATGAGCTCCAGCTCTGCTCCTATCAACCTCTCTTCACCAGTGCAGTCTTTGCCACGGCCAGGTATTAATATATGCATTAATGTATGTGTGCATGTATGCACACATACATCCTTGTGCTAACAAGTGTCAAAGACTGAACAGAAATTAAGATCTGCAGCCAGAAAACTTTTCTATTTTCTACCATAATCAGTGGCTGGCTTACATTAAAGTCTTGGGACTTTGAATCATTATTATTATCTATGAGCAAATAGAAGACATTTAAGCTGAGACTCAAAGCAGGAGAAGACCAATGATGTGTGTCTTTAAAGGGCTTGAGATGGGTGTGGGTGTCTGGGGGATAGGAGGGGGGTGGGGAGTACCAGGATCCCAGGGAAGATGGGGTGGAATGCAGAGGGGGTTGAAGGAAACAGGGGTTGGATCATGCAAGGTCTTAAAGGTCACTGTGAGAAGATTGGGTTTAATTCTAACTACAATGAGAAACCACTAAGAAGTTTTATGCAGAGAAATAACATGCATCATGATCTGAATCATATTTTGAGGAAAAAAACCAGCTCCTAGGGCAGCCATTTTAGAGGAAGGATTGGCAGAAACGTAGAAAGAGCATGAGTGGAAATCATGGAGGCCATTTCGGAGGTAATTGAGGTTGTCTAAGCAGAAGATGCTGGTGGCCTGGAGGGGGACAGTAACATGGTATGAATTCAAGAATATTTTGGGCTTGGGAGTTACACTTCCATGGCTTGCTGATGAACTGGATCTGAGAGAACAATCAAGGAAGAATCTGAGATTTCCAGCTTGTGTGATGCTATTGCCCCGGCTGAAATAAGAATATCGAGATGGTAGCAGAAACAGAGTCCCCTTTTAGATGTGAGTGTGAACTAATACATTCATTAATGCTTTGGAGTTTCTAGGAAGGATCCCAGTTGAGCCTGTGATGGAGCGTCTAAAATTTTCAGGAGAACATTCAATTCGGGACGGACTCTGAGTGATCCCCAATCACTTTTCATTTTGTGTCAACTATCATTTTCCAAACAGGAAAGCAGGCTCCTCCTTTGAACAATGACCATAGCTGTGTGGTAGTGTTAATCACAGGCTCAGGTCAGTTTGGGAGAGACTAACATTGCAGGCAGACTGGAGAACCAAGGGGGTAGCAACTTCTTTTGAGAATTCTGCCAAGCCACCCTGCGGAGGTGTGACTAACATGGTCTGTGTGCAGGAAGGGCAAGGACTGGCCCAGGAGCCACTGCTGGGACGAGTCATTATCTCCAACTCCATCCCCATGTTTGAGCTCAGCAAAACTCCAAATGCATTTGGGCCCCAAACTCCCTTTCTTCTGCATGGAAGTCCCTACATATTTTAAGGAAATCTGTAACCGATTTGTGAGTAATCTGCCTACCCTGGAGCAACTTTGTCACAAAATACAGTATTTTCGCATTCTTGTTGAAACCACTGATGTGTCCACCCCCGCCCCTCCTCCCACCCCCACCCTGTCCCGCGGCTGAGAAAACCAACACGGAAGTGGGAAATTGCTGAGTCATCATAGCCCTCCTCCCACCCCCACCTCAGCACACTCCCACCCCACCAATCAGGGCCTCTTTCCACACATGTAACTGTTGCAGAATAGATGCCAAACCCAGCAACTGGTTATCTCCAAAATAATTTCCATCTTCCACGGAGCCATGTGCTCCAGGGGAATAGTTAGAAGGTATATTGTAAATTAGAACAGCTTACTTTCAGAAGCCACGTTTTAGAAACTTGATAGCAGCTCTGTGTTCTTGATAACCAGGCTCCTTGGAGGGCCTCACATACGTCTCTGTTGATGCTGGACTGGGTGCTCCCAGATTAGCTGGTGGGATCAGTCAAGAGGCTCAAGCCCTGTTCCTTGTATTTTGGGCTCATGGAAACCCCAAACGCTCCCCCCACCCCTCCCTCTGGGTTGAAATTCTGCATTTCAGATAAATTTTATCCATCTGTTTCTGATTCATTTACCCCAACTCATCATGATATTTGTTTTGCAAGAGATATTCAACAACTAAAATGTTATTTTCAAGTTCTTCATAGAGGAAGGCTAATGCCTTCTCATGTACAAAGAGAATGTCTGATCTTGTAAAAGTAGTGGAATCTCTAAAATACAGTCACTAGAGCTCTAAGCCAAGATGGTGAGAATACAGGTTCAGAATCGGGCTACATGGCCAACCCCCATTTTTGCTAAATCCCAGTTGTAGAGGAATCAGGAGAAGTCCCATTCATGTGACATTTCAGGCTTTATTCCTGGGATGCAGGGTGGGGGAGGGGAGACAGGAGACAGAAGATACTTCCCAAGTGATCACGCTGGAGTCACATGCTGCAGGAAGCAATCGCGCAGCCTATGTGCTGGGGATGGCAACAGGGGGTGAGGAAACTCCTAGCAGATGGGATAGCGATGCCAGCTGAGGGCATCCATAGAGGCCCCGAACCCCGACTGTCTAGGAACAAAGATGATATGAGACGGCTTTCTAATTATGAACACCTCATTTCAAAAAGGGTGGAGGTTGCTTATAATAAATAACCAGTTCAGACGCCATAATATTGGCGGTGCATTGGAAAGGCAAAGTCCTCCCCGGTTAGGAGAGGATCTCTGTCCAGCCAGGCTCCCTCCTTAGGCGATATTGAGAGAAAGGATGCAGATGAGTCCCTCAGTGGGTCAGACGCAGGAGCCCAGACACTCTGAATCAGGGGGAGGGTGCGGGTACTGGCGTGGGTGGGTCGTCATTTCCATGGTGACCATCTGCCCCTCCTGCCAGTGGCCATGACCTTCTGCTGTCCCTCTGCAACTGGCTGCAGCCAGAGCCAAGAGGACGAGGGTCCAGCTCCCGTCACCACCAGTCTGTCTAGCAGGCCAGGGCTGAGGCATGGGGAAACACCAAAGCAGAGGCAGAGGCGGGCACCATCTGGGAACAATTAGAGGCTGACTTTTATCCCGAGGCCTCTATAAACCATCCATCAGGGAGGCAAGGAGAAAAAAAAAACACAACCGTCTTTCCCTTTTTATTTATTTATTCTCTTCTTTGTTTATAGTGACAGTGGTCAGTTTCCCTGAAAGGAAATCACTGAAAATTACAGGGTGTTGGGTTGGACTTTTTAAAAATTAATTTCCTCTATTTTTGCATGAATTTGATTTGCTCTCATTCCCTTCCACTAACTCATGCTTAGTGAAAAATCTCTTTTGATTTGTTCTTAATGTGGAAAATGTTGGCAGTTCCACATGGCAACTGGAAAAAATTCGAGGAGCACAAACCAGGTAGAGCTTCCCGCGGGCTTCCCAGAGTGAAGGGACATTCTCTCTGAGGGGATGCCCTGGACAGAACCTCTCACTCAACCTTCGCCCCAGGGCCTGGGAGGACCGTCCTTTTGCTTATCCCTCAGTTTCCCCTAGTCAAGTCCCTTGCCCAAAGCCTCGCTTTGTTTCTTCGCCTTCTCACAGCTCCCTTCCCTTTCCATTTCTCGTCAACTTACCTTTCCAAAAGAATATCTCCCCGTTAAAGACACACTTCTGCAAGGTGTCTACCATTGTTCCCTAACTGGAAATTCACTTTTTGGAAAATCAGGTCAAAACGCTGACCCCTAAGCTGGAATGGCTTCTACAGACTAAGAGTATATGGTCTTCAGGATTCGAACAGGTCCGGCGTCTTACTTCATCACAAAAATAAAGCTCCAGGACATTGGTCATCAAAGGACCTGGTGAAGTGCGAGGAGCTGGGGTAAGAGCTCCGAGGGAGATTCAAAAAACCTGGTTCCAGACTCAGTTCTGCCTTTACAGCTGGGTGACCTTGGACAGGACCTTTTCCTCCCAACGTTTCAGCTTCCTTAAGGAACATCATCATTATCGTCATCGTTGTACAATACCTTCTGCGTATGAAGGCTGCCTGGTGCCAACTCTGTGTCCACATCTGTACTCACCCTGCCTTACTCATCTTCGTAACAACCCCAATGAGGAGGCATTTTCATCCCTGTCTTACAGATGAGGAAACGGAGGCTCTGGGAGTCTAGATTGTTTTCTGAGAGCTAAAGTCTGGGATTCAAACCCAGATGGCCTAATTCTAAAGCAAGTGCTCATACTACCATTGTTGTACGCTGCCCACCGCCCACTAATACGAGTGAGTAGTTCTAGAGCCTGTACACCATTCTACAGGTTTTATGGGCTTAAGTCCTTTAGCCCTCACAAAGCCCTTTCAGACAGACTACCAGGAAGAGGTGAGACCAGGGCTTGAATGTGGGCAAGGAGCTCAGCGTGGACACACCAACCACCGTGCCATGCGGTGAGGTGTGGCGGAAACATGTTTCACTCGGATTATTTGAAAAACAAGGATGACCCAGCCTGAGCAGAACCCAAGAGGCCCAGGGTTCAATTCTGGAGGCTCCAAAGGGTCTTGTCAAAGGCTCATCTGCAGAGGGCAATTTAACCTAGATATCACATGACCCCGGTTCTCAACTCCCTCATGGAAGCCCCGTCCTCAGCACCCACCCCACAGAGCACGTCTGAGCCACGCCTTCATGACGCTTTTGCTATTTTTGTCAAGCGTCCTCTTTGGCCATAGTTGAGCTCCTGTGGAAATGAGCCGTGGGCCCCTTTGGACTGAGGTCGATCCAAAGAGGTGTCTCTGGGCCCTAGTTGCTGTTCATGGTGGGGCAGTGATCCTTCCCAGGAAGGCAGCCTGCTCCAGGGCACCAGCCAAACCCACGGCCTCGTCCATGAGCTGGCTGCTGCTGGTCATATGGCCCGCCACTTGCTCAGTGAATTTTAACTGAGCTGAACAGCCCGCTCCTCTTGTCACTCAAACAGAGAGAGCATTCTAGTCGAGTCTCAGCACTTCTCTCCCATTTTTCTGGCCATTTCAGTGCGGTAGCCTGGTGTTTCCAAGGCCAAGCATGGTGTGGTCAGTTACAGGGACATGATATAGATACCCCAGTAAAACCTGGAACCTGGGAAAAGACCCCCCTCCTGGGCTGGGACAGTGCTGGCCTGTAGGGATCATTCCGCCATCTGTGGGCCCTAGAGTTGGCTGTGGCCTCAGCGAACATGACAACATTTGGGCACAGGTAGCCCAGGTGTGGCCTCAAGCAAGTTATTGAGCCTCTCTAGGCCTCTGTTTCCTCACCTGTAGCATGGGGTTAAGAAGAACTACCTCTATTGTTTAACCAACAGGTACATTGTGCTTGCTTTGTGCCCGACTCCGTTCTATGTGCTCTACATACAGTAACTCATTTAGCCTCCTATCAGCTCTATGAGGTAGGAGCTATTGTTATCCCCATTTACAGCTGAGAACATCGAGTCCAAGAGGCTTGGTAACTTATCTGAAGATGCCTAACATGAGGATGGCTCACGAATGCTCAGTAAGTGGTAGCTCTTGCCATGTCAGGATGTCTGGACATGGCAGGCAGCATGCAGCAAGACAGAGGCAGGCCTTACTCCCAGAGCTGAGCAGGAGGCAGGGACAAGCTCAGCGTTCTGGGCCTGGAGAAGGGCTTGGAAAGAACAAGGCAGGGCCAGAGCTGAGATACAAATGAGCAGGGGGAAGTGGGAGACACAGTTCCAGCCCAAGGAACAAGCAAATGTTAAGTTAGCAAATCCCCAGCAAGGAAATATGTCCATTTCCTCCTCGTTTCTCCTATTTACTTAGGACTAAAAGAGGAAAGTACAGTATTTCCCCACGTATAAGATGCACCTTAATTTGGGGGCCCGAAATTTGAAAGAAAAATGGATTACATAAAGTTATTGAACTCAAGTTTTATTCATCATAAAATTCATACAACTCCTCATCACTGTCAAAA
Source organism: Hipposideros armiger (assembly GCF_001890085.2). Lineage (NCBI taxonomy): Eukaryota > Metazoa > Chordata > Mammalia > Chiroptera > Hipposideridae > Hipposideros > Hipposideros armiger. Next base: position 1,664,595 of record NW_017731422.1, read on the forward strand.
CTCCCAACTATAGCCAGTCTCGGATTGTTTTCTCAGTTGGAGGAGGACCAGACTTACATTCAGCAGCATGATTTCCATTTACTTTTGCCAACTGGATCACTTTTAACTTGAATTCAGCACTGTACGAAAATCTTTTTGAGCCATTTCTGGGAAGAACGTAACCTAATATACCGGTAACAATTACGAAACAATGAGCACAAAGACAACAAGCGCAAAAAAGCGGGAAATGCAAGTAAAAAAAATCTACAACCACTGTATAAGACGCACCCAGTTTTTAGACCCCAAATTTTTCGAAAAAGCGTGTGTCTTATACATGGGGAAATACGGTTTTATTTTTTAAATGTTCTACTTGTCCTCCACATTGAAGGGTAGACTACAGCTGGAACCCTTTCTCTTATCTCCTCTCCTCTTCTCTTGGAGACAAGTGGTAAGGAGTCCTTGGTTCTCCTGTTACACAGTTTATTTCTGTCCTTTAAATAGCTACCCTAAACATGCGAAGAACACATCTGACCTAACAAAGTCCGAAGTTAATCAGTATCCCTCCCCTCCTTCCTAACAAAACAAGGGCCTTGAGAGGTTTTAACTCTGATTACCACCCTCATCTCCTGTGTTATTTTCTAGTATATTTTTGCTTTTAATTCCCCTGCTTCAACTCAGTTATTATAATTACTATTTTTTAAATCAATAATTATTTAAAATTAGTCAATATTTACCAGTTTCTTTGCTCACCATTTTGTTTTGCATTTCCCCCTTTCCTTATAGATTCAGTTTCCCATTTCCTGGAGTCTGTCCTGTAGATATTTGAATAAGGGTCTGTGATTTATGAATTCTCTTAGTCTGCATTATTGGAAAAAGCTATATTTTACGTCCTTGAATGATAGTTTGTGTATAAAATTTTAGGTGGAGTTTTTTCCTTTCAGCACATTTAGGATATTATTTCTAGACTCTGTTGTTGCTGAAGAGAAGTCAATTATCAGTTTATTATTCTTTTAAAGGTAATCTACCTTTTTTTTTCCTTTGTTATGTTTTCTTTTTTTTTTTTTTAAGATTTTTATTGGGGAATTGGGGGGATGGGAACAGTGCTGGGGAATTGGGGGAAGGGGAACAGACAAGTTGCTGTCGTTTTGTTCCTCAGTCTAGTTGTGGAGGACGTTGCTTCACTGGCCCAAGTTGGCACCATCATTGCGCTCTTCCCGGGTGAGGCAGATCAGTCGCTGGCTTCTGGACGGCCGCTCACAGTGGCTGCTGGCCGCTCATGCTGGCTGCTGGCCACATACGGTAGCCCATGGCAACCCACTGCCACAGGGGCTGCAGCCTACAACATCACAGGCGACTCACGGCAGCCCAGCTCCAGGTTGAGCTGTTGTTCAGCATCTTAGCTGTGGAGGGCAGTGTCACTGGCCCTCATATGTGGGATCTGAACTGGGGCCCTCTGGCGTCCCAAGCCAGTTCTTAACCATCGCGCCACTCGGCCGGCCTTTATGTTTTCTTTTTCTTTGGTGTTCTGGGTGGCAGGGGTGGGGAGTGGATTTTTTTTTTTTTTGTCTAGCCTGCTTGGAACTCTGAACATGTATGTCTTTGTAGTAATATTTTAGCAATTATCTCCAAATATTTTCTGCCGTTCTCTTTCCTCCAGAGTGTGTGTGTGTGTGTGTGTATATATATATATATATATATATATATATATATATATATATATGAAATCTGTCTTCCATGACTCTTTACTCTTTCATATTTTCCATCTCTTTGTGTCTCTGTGCTTCAATCAGAATAATTTCCTCAATGCCATTTCCCAGTTTACCAATTCTCTCTCCAACTATATCTAATCTGCTGTTTCACCTGCCCATTGAGGTTTGGGGATTTTTGTTTGTCTGTTTTGCTTTTGAATGACTATTTTATTTCTAGAAGTTTCACTTAGCTCAATGCTGAGGGTGATTTTTTTTCTTAGTGACTGTATTATATTTCGATATGCTGCTAGCCAGTGATATAGGTGATGATGGTTCTGCAGAATTCAGGCAGAGAGTATGATATTCTTGAATTTAAGAGGTTAGTTCATTGACTTTTTTCTTTTGGTGGTATGACCCTAGAGTTTCAATTCAAATTATGCCTGTGGACTCACTGTCCATAATCACATCTTTCTAGTGTGTCTCCCTATACTATAGAGTCTGGGTGGCTAAAAACTACACTTCCCAGACTCCCTCTGAGCCAGAGTTCTAGATGACAGTTAAGTTTTGCCAACTGGGTACAGAAACAAGACAGAAGTCTTCTTCCAAATGCTTTTGGCTGTTTTCTGCTGTTAAGAAGAATCATGAAGATACAGGGTCCATTCTGTTTACATAGTTTTGGAAAGGCAATTAAAGCACTATTCCAGCTGAACACAGCTTTCCAGTGTTTGATCATCAGCTTCTTGGGTGTTTAGGAGCAATACTGGTGATGACAACAGCTTCCTGATCTGGTTTCCTGATTCCTGGTTCAGTTACTGAGGTGGTTCCTGATCTCCTGATCCCCACCTGATCTCCTACCTTCCTCACCTTCCTGATGGGCAGGTCATTTCTGCAGTGTTCTGGGAATGTTTTCTTGTGGTCCAGCTGACAGCCTGCCTCTCTAACTCTTCCAATGGTTTCATAAGCAACTACTTCATGATATTAAATTCTACTTCACTTAAAATACAGAGTAGCTCCTGTTTTCCTACACTGAATCCTGCTTACTACATAATAATGTCAAAAAATATGTCTCTTTACAAGCGTAGGTAAGCTCAAACACCTTTTAGTATATAGAAATAGAAAGAGCAAGTGCTTTGCAGCTAGCCAGCCATATCTGAGTTTAATCCTTCTCCACTTCCTGCTTTCATGGCCTGGGGAAAGTAACTCATCCTGTCTGAGCTTCGGTTTTTTTTCTTCTATAAAGTGAAGTTACAATATCTCATTCACAGTGTTGTTAAAGAATGAAATGAATTGGTGTGTGGATCATTCTTTGCACAGAAAAGGAACTTAATAAGATTTTGAAAGGAATGTTGAGATAATATTTCCCCAGGGCAAAATTTTAAGGTGAATAAAACTTTAAAAATACAAATTTGCATCAGTCTTAATCTAATGTTTCTTCTTTTTGTTCTTCTCTCTCTTTTACCTTTTTAGCACTCTTTAAAGTGAGACCTTTGAGTTCTTTCTCCAATTCACCTGTTTGGTGTTAAAACCTCTCAACTCTTGCTAAAATATTTACGCTTAGCGGCATTGTTTACCAACTATCAACTCTTAAACTACCTTAGGACCTCACTTACTAAGACATAATGGAAGCAGGCAAGATACTGAAGACATAGTTAATCACAGATCCCTCTAATGTGCCAAATCCCATGAGACTCACCAAAATCTCTTTGGGAGAATAAATCACTCCAAATTTGCTTTCATGTAATCTCAAACTAAATGCTAAGCATGGGATTTTCTTTTTTTGTTTTTTAATTTAATTTAATTGGGAATCGGGGAAGGGGAACATTGTATTTTTCTAGGCCCCATCAGCTCCAAGTTAAGTTGTTGTCCTTCAATCTTAGTAGGGAAGGGCGCAAGCTCAGCTCCAAGTCCAGTCGCCGCTTTCAATCTAGTTGTGTGGGGGGGTGCAGCCCACCAGCCCATGCGGGAGTCTAACCGGCAGCCTTGTTAGGAGCACGTGCTCTCACCAGCTGAGCCATCTGGCCTCCTGCTGGTTGCTCAGCAGCAGCTCAGCTGGAAGGACGCAGCTCACTGGCCCATGGGGAATCGAGCCTGTGACCCTATTGCTCAGAGCTCGTACTCTAAGCAACTGAGCCACCAGGCTGGCCCTGGGACTTTCTTTTATACACAATAATTTATCTTCCTCTTTGACCTTTATGTGGACCACAGGTGCAGAGAATCACACTCGGTTCACAGCACCTGTCAGTCTGCAAGGCCCTTTGTTCACTGATTCCCTATTTCCTGCACCCATTCCTCTCTCCCCATAGGCTACCGTGCTAATGTGTTTCATATGTATCCTTGCATTTGTATACATACTTCTAAATACTTAGTATGGTAATTAAGTGTGCAAATATTTACTTTGTGTAAATCACATGGTCCTATGAACGTCATTCTGTTTCTTAGGTTATTCCCACCCACTACACACCATGTTCTTAAGATACAGCCATGTTGCACCACGCTTCTCGGCTTCACAGTACTCCATAGCAGGCATTCACCCCATTGTACCTGTCCACACTGAGGTTTCCACGTCACTCTTCCACGGTCCATGGTGAACACGCTCATACACATTAGAGACCTGGAAATTGAATTCACTGAGATACCCGTGCAGCAGTGGCACTGCTGAGCCAGGGGACATAAACATACTTCACTGACTGAGTGTGGCCAGCTTGCTTTTAGCTTGAATGCATCTAATCTACACGTCTACCTGCAGTATGCAAATGTCCCATTTCCCCAGATCCTTGAAACCTTGGCATTGTCCAGCTTTTCAATTTTGACATCCCAGTGTGTGTCAAGTGACACACATTATGGTTGATTCGCTTTGAATGTCTCTGATTTCTGATGAGTGTATGCATCTCCCCACGTGCTTCTTTAGCCATTTGGGTCTCCCTTTTCTGTAAATGGCCCATTCACATACTTGCCCATTTTTTTCTATTTGGATTTCCTTTGTAATATGCATTAATGTTTGGTAAGGCAAATCTCTCCTTTCTGCTCATCTTTTGTTGACATGATTATTTATGCACTTCTTTGTTTCCGTAAAAATTTTAGAATAAATGCATTAAGTTCCTCAAAAAATGCAATGGATTGTTATATTAGGATTGCATTGAATTTGTAGGTCATTGAGGGGAGATACTTCAACCTTATAATGTTATTCTATCCCATCTAAATGTATGGGGTATCTTTCCCAGTTATTTAGATGTTCTTTGGTATCCTTTAGAAGAACTTTAATTTTTTTCTATGGTATAGTCTTCAAATTAAATCCTGGCTACTTCAGTTTTTCTGTTATTAACAATAATATTTTATTTTCTGTCTTATTTTTAGTTGTCTATTGCCAGTCTACAAAAAAAATATGCTATTATTGATTTTTTTTGTAAGTTAAACTTGTATCTAGCAACCTTGCTAAATATTCTTATCAGTTCTGTGAATGTGCTGATTATTTGGGGGTTTTCTTTCTTATTTACAGGTAAAGACAGCTATTTCTTCCATTCTAATCTCTGAAATCGCCCAAATATTTTTTCCAACTATGACTTTAAATAATCAGTCTCATGATTTTCTATCGAACTTTCATTTCTTTTCATTTTGTGGTGTTTTTTTTTCTTTAGCATTCTCAAAGATCTGGCAAGATTGCCAAGAAGTTTCAACATTCCCCAGACAGGTTTCTAATTAGGCAGAGAGATAAACTCTTCATTGCCAACATCTCCAGGAACCTGGGCAGTGTCCACCACATCCAGACCCTGCTCTGCTTTTCGAGGCCCTCAGAACTATTGAATCCTCTCTGATCCCGGGTCAGCGGGAGAGGATGGAACCAGCACTGCAGGAGCCTGTCCTTTTCTCTCTTGTGATCCCAGGAGGAGAAAAGCCCTCCTTGGCCATAGTCAGCTGCTCTATGCAGCGTATCCTTGGGGCCGGTGGTGGAGAGACACAAACTGCTTCCTCTGAGAGGCTAAGGACATTGAACAACGGTGAGCAAATTATCTTGCACATCTGCTTTATTCTAAAGAAAAGGGAGGGCCATAATTCAAAGGTCTTATTTTCATTGGAATGTAAATAAGCCCTTTATTATCTCTTGATGGAAAATAATAGATATTTTTCTCCTAACTTCTCTGACCACCCCCATGTCCTGGCTTTCACAAGACTAGGTCCCACTGACCCTGTAGAGACTACTTCTCAGGAATGACAGGAAGCTGGAGGGAAATCACTGCATGAAAACCACCTTCCAGAGCATCTCCTCGTAGGTGGAGAAGCTGCAGAAGCTCCCTCAGTGAAAGGAGCCACATATTGTTACACAAGGAACAGGTCCACCAAGCACTGTCAAGGGCCACTTACCAAGTGCTGTGCTGAGAGTGTTAAGTCATGATCTCATTTCATTAATTGACCAACCTGATAGGAAGGCCTTGTGATCCCCATTTTATAGATGGCGCAACTATAGCTCAGCAGGGTTAAATAACTCTCCCAAGGTCATACCTCTACGTGGTGGGGCTGGATATAAACCTGGCCTTACACCTGTTTCATAGCCTCCCTTAAGCTTTTAAGCAACATGATAGAGCTATGCAGACACCGCAGAACAGAGATCACCAGAAAGGAAGCCTGGAAACCCAGAGCCTTGACCCACCTCTGCCCCGTGAACAACTATGGGACTTTCTGAACCATGGTTTCTTCATGTATCCAGGAAGCAGGCCGAGTAGATGACTTGTAAAGACCCTCCTAACCATGGTTTTAGGGCCAAGAAAACATCACATGCTATTTCACACTAAATTTCACCCAATTCCTCATGCCCAGTACCAAGTGGCCTACACGGAAGAGCCTCCAATTAACAGCTTTGTGGGTCCAGGGTGTGGACGAGCAACTACATGGGACAAACAAGCCAAAACCATCCCCACAGGCAGGCCACCAACGTGCTCTCCAAACCTGTGTTCTCAGTGGCTGGCCATGATGGAAATCTGCAATTAGCTGTTTTAATCCCTAAAATAGCTTTGCTACTGTTGTATACAGTCACGTAGGAAAAGAAAAAAACCGGGGTCACCACAGTAAGGTCAGGGGGTAGCTGGAGATTCAGGGTTCCAAGCGCCAGCCTTCTATTTGAGTTGTGTGTGGTTGCAGATAATGTTCTGATTTCCAGCGAGCTGACAGCCGGGATGAACGGCTGCTTAACCTGATTAGATATGCCTCAGCCACAGACTCTGGGGCCACAGACAACTGCTCATTTGAAATGCATGCCACTGGCACCCGACTGAAAGAATAAAGGCCAGCCTCAAACAGACAACACATTCTTGGATGCAAACCTTATGGTTTCTGCACAGCAAAAAAGGTTTGTAACCGCCTGAGGTTCCTTTCCACTGAATATCCTTTGTCGAAGAGTGTTTAGAACAACTTGTAACTTTAGCACTTTACTGTAATTGCAGCTTGTCATTTAGGGCCTAGTGGTATGTGGGGAACCCAGGAGGCAGGGGGGCGGGGGGACCCAAGAGCTACTGAGCTCCCACATTGAATCTACTCTGTGTTCCCTCGGACCCTTGGGGTTGCTCTGGACATTTTCCATCAGGACCCCGGTGTAGCTAAGAAGCCTGCTGTCTTCCTGCTGGTTGTCAGGACTGCACAGCATCTATTTTACCATCAGCTGGAGTCACGGCTCAAAGGATATCTCCTTGCTGATGCACTGGGCCCTCATGCTCTGCCACGGTTCTGGCTGTGGTTCTTAGTAGCACAGGCCTTTCCACGCGTCTCTAGGAGCCATGTCAGTACTGTTGCAGTATCCATCGTGACCCCGTGGGAGGCTAGTGGGAGGGGTCAGAGGGACTTCTGCTTTGAGTATTTTTATGGTGCATTTAAATGTAAGCACAAAAATATTATGGGATGAGCACACACTATTAGCCCAGGATTACCTCCCTGGAGTTCCCTCCTAGACGAACAAGATTTTCTTTTCTTCCCGTCTCTCAGAGAAGCACTGTGGGCCATAGTCCACATGTTGGAGGTACACACTGCCCCCACGGGAGCCACAGGGACTCCATTCCTTTAGAGTCACGTACGCATACTGAGGCCTCTCAGTCATTCCACTACACTTTGAAATCTTTTTTTAAAATTGAAACCTGCTCAAATACTAAAAATAAATTATGAATCCTAAATCCTCCTATTTGCTCCTTTTCCAGTGATAGGTTTTGCAAAAGTCTTTTTATAAGCCTCCCCTTTCATCATCATAGTGGTAAAGAGCATTGCAGGGGGAATCTGACTTGGTTGCATGGAGTGTGAGAGATCTAACATGGGATTGAATCCCTGCTCAGTCTGAGCCTCCGTTTCTTTGCCAGTTAACTGGAATGAGTATCTGCTCACAGGATTGTTATGAGATTAAATGAGTCCGCTTAGCAGAGGACCTGACTCATACTACAGGCTAAGTCAATCTAAACCATCATTATCATCAATAATCCATCCTCCACCTGATCATCCACTTTGACTTGGCCTGACCCCCTCTTTGATCACTTTCCTGGTTTAAGTCTCCCCCCATGGAAGCATTATTCTGTCCTGTACTGTAATTGTTTAGGGACTTGTCTTATTCCCTTTATTAGAGTCAGAATCTCCTTGATGGCAGGAGTTGGGTCCAATTCATCTATGCCTTCCATGCAGAGCCTCTCACACAAAATCTGCTAATTATATGTCAACCCCTGTTCTCCCAAACCTCCAAGGTGCTCCAGAGCCTCTGGTTGAGGTCCATGCTCCTATCTTGATGTCTTAGGGTCTTCACTTAGAGCCCCAACTGTGCCTTGAATTCCTACTGCCTTGTACATTTGCTCATGCTGTTGCTTAGAACCACCTTCCCACCTCTGCCTCTTGAGCTCTTATTCATCCCTCAAAGCCCATCTTAAATCACATGTTCTCAGTGACATATCCCAGAAGACAATAGTCAGGTGGGCTTCTTCCTGGCTCTCATCTCCTGTATAATTTGACTTTAGTCCAGGGGTCAAAAAATTCTTCTCTATAGGGCCAGATAGTAAATATCTTTGGCTTTGTGGGCCATATGGTCTTTGTCACAATTAGCATAACTCTGCAAAGCATCCATAGCTAATACATAAATAAATAGACATGGCTATGTTTTAATAAAACTTTATAAAAACACGTGGCAGGCCAGATTTGGCTTGCAGACTATAGTTTGCCAACCTCTGCTCTAGTCTTTTATTATATTCGTTATAGGCTGCCTTTATATTATGGTTATTTGAGGTCAAATCTCCTCTCAACTTCTAGAATAAAAATTCCTTGAGGGCTGGGACAGCATTTTTCTGTTGTCGTCACTCATAACATGCACAAAGAAATTATTTATTAGGTATTTGAAGACCAAAACAACGAGGTGGGTGAGAAGGCTTGGGGTGAGGGTAGGAGAGATACCCAGAGAAGGACACACATACAGGAACAAGGATGCAGAGGCTCAGAAAAACAAAGAGACCTAGAGATAGAAGCCAAGACAGGTAGACTACACAACAGACAAGAGAGCCAGAATCTTCTCAGTGCAAAGGTGTAGCGGGATGAAGAAAAGAGTTATGGGCTGGATTATGTCTCCCCAAAATCCATATGCTGAAATCCTAACTCCCGGTACCTCAGAATGTAACTGTATTTGAAGATAGGGCCTTTAAAGAGGTAATTAAGTGAAAATGACTTACGGTGGGCCCTAACACAAGCTGACCGGTGTCATTATAAGAAGTGGAAATTTGGACACACAGAGAAGCAGCAGGTATGCACGCGCACAAAAAGATGACCCTGTACAGACACAGGGAGAAGGCCGGAGGCTGTCTGCAAGCCAGACCTTCCAACACCTTGATCTTGGATTTCTGGCCTCCAGAATTGTGAGAAAATAAACTCTTGTTTTTAAGCTACCCAGTCTGTGCTGTTTTGTGATGGCAGCCCTAGCAAACTACAAAGACAGGCCAATTAGAATAACAGAGAGGGAAGGCCCCAATAAATGTTCATGATTTCAAATATTTTGCAGGTTATTTCTCAACAGCTATAGCTTTCTGAAGACATTAGGGTTTTGTTCTGTTGGGAGGGGGCAGTCCAAGATGGATTCAGTTTCCAAGTCCTGGGTTTCAAGTTTGTAGCTCTAGGCTTGCATTTCTAATACTGTCAAATCCTGATGATTCTGACCAGCGCTGTCCCTGTGAGTTGCCCCTCCACCCCAGTTTTCCAGAAACATTACTTGCACGTCCACTCAAACTTAGTCACCTAACTACCTACCATTTCTCATGGACTTTTGAGAGGTTTTGTTTGCTTTGTGGAACTTAAGGAAAGCATTCGATTTTTCTCCCCTTGAAAATTTTATTTTCCCCTCTAGGTTTATTTTGTTTAGCTAAAGCCAGTAGAAAGAGCTTCAGTTTTACATTTTTCTTGTCTGCTTGCAAAGTGTGTTGACACGGTGGTTGAATTTCAGTGGTTTGGATTGTTTTGAATGACTTCTGTTTTTTTGTTCCCAATTCCTCAAATACTGGTTGCTATCTAGGTGACCAGATGAATGAGTTAATTAATAATGGGTATTTTCACTAAGTATAGGTTTAAATATGTATATTGAAGTTGAAAATCTGATGTTCCCATAGATACAAGACAACTTGTATCTCCCTAGAGAGCACGTCCTGTGCTAGGTCAATAACCAAAACCATCTGGAAAGCTCTAATAGAGTTGCACTTCCCTGGATCCCATCTTCTGGCAAATGATGCATTAGGAAGATTCCACTTGAGTAGTGTGATTTTGTGGTGCTCCTACAGATTTCAGGACTTCATTACATTTTCTTAACGATGCTCTAGAGTTAGGTGCTCTTTTTGTTATCATCATTCCCATTATAAAGATAAAGCAAACTGAGGGTCAAAGAAGTTGCCAAAAGCTGCCATATATGTCCGTCTCTTTTGTAATTGTGCCTTGCCAATCACAAGGGGGGGCAGGACCTAGGTTCTTTCAGTCCTTCATGTCCCATCTTCGTACCTGGTAATATTAGAAATGTTATGCCTATGACTCTCAATAGTACTTGCATTTGAACAAGATATTTACCAAAGCTTCTCAGCTGAGGGATTTCAGGGGTCAGTGACAGAAAGGCAGTATGGGAGAAAATATTTGGACCTCAGACTTTCCTAGAGGCGCTCCTAAAATCACACTATGATGTGACAGCTCACCCTGTGCCCCCCACCCCCGAACATAGACCTGTTTCTTTGTCAGATAAACATGCCCTGAGGTGCACTTACCTCCCTAATAAAACTGAGATGGATGAGGAAGGAGAGTTCCCCAGGGCAAGGCCCCCTCCACAAGTAAAGATGCTCTCTCCATGGCCCAACCAGGGAATGTTTGCACGGCGGCACTGGGGGGATCTCAGACATGCCTGTACTGCTGAGGAGGGATGTCTTCTTGCTGTGCAGGAAGCAGCAGTTAGAACTGATCTCTGGGCCTTCTTGAAGGATGAGAGTCAAGACTGGGAGAGGTATGAACTCCCTCTTTTGAGGAGATTCCCCCTCTTTTGCCAATTTTGGGGTATCTGGAGCTCAATTTTGTGGAAGAAACCAAGCATTTATACACACACATCAAATTAAGAGAACAGTTTCTGACTTTTTGCCATGAAAAAAGACTTCTGCCTTAAGCATTCATGCTGAATTGGCACTGTTCCCTTATCAACTTGGAAAGCTGCCCTATCCTGACAAGGTCTCTCCACTGACAGAGCTCCAGTCCTCTGGCCTGGATTACAGCCCCCACCCCTAGCGCCCTTCACACCTGCAGCTCCCTGATTTAATGATGGCTGTCAGGGATTATCAAGTCATGAACTCGCTTGCATCCGCCAGACGCTCATGAATGATGCATTTTGTTCAGCTACCTCTCTCGCTTCGTGTTTCTTGGAGCCAACACAAAGGGAAAAGGCAGCAAGTGAGCAGCTATTTTGGGCGAGGGTCTAATATCTGAATATTACATGATGAAATAGTGGGCCTATGGAGCCTTGTTATTTTTGTAACTCTTTTTTCTCAGCCTTCCTCCCACCTCAGCTCACCCCTCTCCCACCTTCTAAACCCTGTGGTGCCCTTGACGGTGGGCTGGTGGCTCTGCAGCCGGTGAGTCACAGCTCAGTAACTGAAATGGAAACTAGCTGCTGCCACAAATCCCCTGATGAATGGTCACCGGAAGCTGGACCTGTGAAGGAGGGGCTGTTGGCCAACATTTGAGCTCCCTGAGCTGGGTAGATTTAGAGTCCGACCCACACTGAATCCTTCTTGATCCAAGTTAATTTTCTGAAGGAAATCTGATGGGGAAAGGCCTTGTAATTTAGTGGTGTTTTGAGGCTTAAAAAATATTGGCCAATCACAGAAGAAGAAAATGGGAGTTTGGGTATTCAGTTGCTTTTGGTTGACAACATTTTGATCACAAGGGTGCTAGAAATTTTCAATGTGAGGCCCTCCTCCCAGGAGAAGTCTGAGAGCATAGCTGGGCCAGCCCTTGGCCTTCAGTCAGGGTTGTCTTTATTACAGCAATAATAATTGCCGTTATTAACAACAATTATAAGAAATTATTCTTCCCCTGTTTTGTAGCTCTCACCCTAGAGAAACCCAAAGCCCTTGGCTGTAGTCGGAGAAGAGAACACATTTTCCTTCAACACCCTCCTCACAGCAGCCTGAAAAAGTCTTGAGCAGGACTTTAGAGTTCACAGGAGTCTGTCATGTATATTCTAGTCAGAAGAAAAATCCTACCTTGGTTTAAAATGTTTCTCTGGCATTTAATATTATTTATCTATTGACATTATGAGGAAGTGTTTCCTTCTGAAAATATACCAGCATCTGGAACCTCTGAAAGAAGTCTATAGACTGAAAGACATGCAAGATGGAAAACGAAAGGTAAGTCTGCCTGGATGTTCACAGGTGAGAGGTTTAGAAGAAGAGGAAAGAAACCATTGTTGAGTTGGTGACCATTAAAACAGGGTCGGAGCAAGATAGCTCTTTACAAAGTAGCTCTTTGTGGCTGTAAAGAACTATTCTGGACTGGGTCTGCCACAGACCACAGGAACATTCAACTTAAAGGCCCTTTGAAGGATTAAAACAGGAAGCCTGAACTTGGTGTCCTCCTCCAACAAGCAGAGGCTGTTGGCTACAATGGGCGTCATATCACATCTGATCCTTGGAAGTTGACTCTGTAGTTGGGGTCCGTGTGTCCAGGGTAAGGATGACTGTGGCCATGTGCAGCTGTGTATTGTGGTTTAGACTTCTTGTGATTGCTGTGGACAAAGTTGAGTTGACTGTGGTGTCCTGTAACCAAAACCGGTCGGCAATTCCGGAAATCTGAGGGTAAAAATAGCTGCAGGGCCGCCAACCCCCTGGTCAGTGCCACCACGGTGGAGAGGAAAGGCGTGCTGGAAAATGCTGAGTTTCATGATCTTTTCTTCTATCCGGTGGTGGGAGGTTCTCAGAATAAGAAGATATGGGCTTTGGATTTCCCCCAAAGAGTTTCTTGGTGCTTCCTGGGCCTGCTGAGTCAGTGTAGTTGGGATTGGTGAGCTTTCAAGGAGGGCTCTTGGTTTTTGAGACAGGGGGCGTGTGGAGAGAGCTGACTCAGGCTCAGCAGCCAGGGGAGGTCACCGCCAAGGGCGCCCACTGGTTGTTGCCGACCTCCCATGGCCCCAACATCCTGTCACAGTGCGTTCGTGGCCTCCCAGCCACCTTTCAAAGTAGACCCCTCGGGGCCAAAGCCTCTTCTTGTTCCATCTTTTTTGCCTCTTGTCAATTCTGCCTCTGAATGTTGCCATTTCTTGACAAACACATTCCTCCTGGCCTGTCTCTACTATAGCAAATCTGGTAAAATGCCATGTCCATGGTCTGGTTCCCTTCCTTTGGGATGATCCTGTATGCTCTCCATTTTATCTTAACCCTGCATCTCTCTGGACCATAGTCTCCACATTTTTCTGGTAAATATTCATTGCAAAAATGCTCTTGGACCCCCTGACAAATGGAACACGTAGGTAACCTTTTTACACATGGCCCACAGAGGAGCTGGACTGAGAGGAACATGCATTCAGACTTCAACATACATTTAAATTCTAGAATGTCTCTAGAAGGAGGAAATCTTAGTATGTTAAAGTTTCCACTAGGCTTATCAATGCTGAGGTAGTATCAGCCTTTTGAGATCCTGCTTTAATATTGGGTTGTCAGAAAAGTCATGACATAAATTTTCTATATTTTTCATTGCAAAAATGCGTCATGACTTTTCCAACAACCCGATAACTTGATGAGAATAATTTTAATCACTAAGTTAATCTTTCAAATTAAAGGTACTTCTGAAGGGAATTGGTTTCTGAAAATAGTTGAGTCTTAAGCTTTCTTGGACTTTGCCAAACTCAATTCATCCCTCACATCATTGTGTTCATGCAGAACTTTATTTTTTTATTAAATTTTAAAAATTTATTGTTTGTGTGTGTATGTGAACACTAAGATGCTTGCTTCTTAAGCTGGTCTATGAGCTCCGTTTAATTTTGAAAGGGACCAATACTTTCAGTTCTGTATCTCCAATGCCCTTATGAAATGTTTATTGAATTGAAAAGAATTACATGGATTAAAGATTCTTCTGGAAAATCCTGTTTATGTTATTAATTTGCTTGGCAAGTTCTTTCTTTCTAGATCGCAATAAGACAATTCATTTCCAGCTCCTGTCCAAATTTAAAATTCCACCTTAGTGAGGCTCCATCACCTTTCCAAGAGTCTGTGGCTGGATGTCTCCAGTCAGGGCTTTATTTTTTTCCCAGGTGTTCCCAGGATGACGCCATTGCCTGGAATGTGATGTCCATGTGGCCAGAATCAAGTATTAGGGCTTCCATGTCCACTCAAACCCACAGGCCCCATCCTGCACACTTGGCCCAAGTCAGCCAGTGTATAGTTGGTCTCAGAGGGTAAGATGAAGTTAGAAGAGCCCATCTAGTACACATGGGGGCATGGTATTCCACGGGCTTTGGCGCCAGACCCAACTGGTACAGATCTTGGTTCCAGCACTTTCTAAGTGTATGTGAATTCACTGAGACTCAGTTTCCTTTTCTGTAAAATGAAGAAAATAATGTCTTAGCTGTAAGAGTGCTGAAAGAATTGGAAGTAAATATGTAAAATGGCTATTGCAGTACCTGGTAGTTGTCAATTGGAGGAAAATCTTTAAAAGATGTTCTTCCCTCACCAAGAGTGAGTCACATCACCTTTACCAAGGTCAACACTTTGAGTTTCAGAGTCAGAAGCCAAGGAGGTGCTGAAGAATCCAGAGGCCAGGCCTAGTTTGCATCAGGGAGTCTTGGCCTGAGAGGAAGTTGGAAAATAGTAATAGTAGTAAATATGAATTGAGTGCTCACTTGTACCAAGCACCATGTTTACCAAACATTTTACGTGGAACATTTTATGTAATCCTCCCAACTCCCTTTTTTTTCCCAGTTTTATTGAGATATAATTAAATAAAATTGTAAGATATTTAAAGTGTACATCATGATGGTTTGAGATACACACACACACACACACACACACACACACACACACACACACTGGGGATGCCAAAAAAATGTACACACATTTTAATAGATGTTATCTATGTATTACTTTTCAAAGTTGAATTGAGTAGCAGTAGTGTGATATTTGCTCAAAAGATGTCATTAATCAAATGAATACTAATATCTTTTGTTGTTGATATATGCGTATGTTGAGCATTACAACTTTAATACAGTTTTTTCCTTTCTTAAAATGTGTATACATTTTTTTGGCATATATATATATATATAGAGAGAGAGAGAGAGAGAGAGAGAGAGAGAGAGAGAAAGAACATTTTAGCTATCTCTTAGCAAATTTCAGTTATACAATACAGCGTTATCAACCATAGTCACCATGTTATATTTTAGATCCTCGGGCTTTATTCATCTTACAGCTGAAAGTTTGTATCCTTAACCAACTTGTCCCTATTTCCCACCCCGCAGCCCCTGGTAGCCAGTTTTCTACTCTCTGTTTCTAAAAGTTTGACTTTTTTTCTTTTTTGGTTCTACAACACATATAAGTGATAACATGCAGTATTTGTCTTTGGCGGCTCCTGCAACTTTCAGCCTCATTGCCTCAGTGGGACCCCTGGCCTGCTGAGGTCACCCATTCCCTAAGTCCCATAGCTGGGGTCCAGCACAGGGGTCAGGCACCCAGATAAAGAGAAAAAAAAAGCCCTCAGAGATGGTGAAAAGTGACTAGAACCGCACGTCCCACGAGGAGACGGAGGCCTGAGAGGGTGGGAGGAAAGACTTGTCCCTTCATATGAGTGGTTAGGGCAGAGCTGGGACCCACTCAGGCCTTACAAGTGGGAATCAACTAAAAGAGAGGACACCAGCCCACTTCCCTGCAGCCTCAGAAACCAGCATCCTCTTCTTGACTCACACCTAACAAGCTTACAGGGCTGAGGCGGGGGGAGGAAAATTGACAGAGCCAGTGATAGGGGAAAAAAAAAAAAAAACCGGATTGGAACATTTAGCTTTGTTCAGGAGCAACTACAAACCGCACCTGTGCCTGCCAAGTCCTTAATCGTCATCCCATGGCAGAGTCCCTTCTTAGTCATCGTCTGCCCCTCCAGAGGGGCTTGTAAGGCAGTTACAAGAATTCAACGATAATCTCTCCCTATTTACATCTTTCAATTTTTATTTCCCGGGTTGTCCAGAATTTGCCCTCATTCAACATCCAAGCCCAAAAGCAACCGAAAAGGGTTTTCAGCATAAGTTACTGTCTCCCTCTGCCTGATTGTATTCCTCGGATCAAAGTCCCATGGCCGTCCTGGGGTTTTGGGTCAACTTCAGAAAGATCAAAAGAGAAAAAGATTAGGTCCTTGGAAGTGAACAGCCACTGGGAACTGCAAGCAAGCAGGACCGCTAGATCGATGGCATTTTATGTTGGAGTCAGAGACGGAGGCTTATGCCGAATAGGAGATGCTTGCTGGGTATAGGGGACCTACACCCAGGGGGTGGGAGCGAGGCATAACCCAGCGATGACTATACCCTGAGGGCTGGAGGCAAATCCAAGTCTGGTGTGAGAGCCACGATCCGTCACAGCTGGACAATCGGCATAACGTACACAACGGAAGTTAAAGCATGCCCTCCAGATGGGGGCCTTGTTTAAGTTCTCAACCTCCCTCTCTATTTAGCCCTCACAGCACCACACATGCACACACCTATGTATACACGCACAAACGTACCTACATACACACACACACACCCTCCTCCATGAACGGGGAAGACTTGGATGTTCTAGGTCAGAGGCGAGTCCTGGCATGAGAAGGACTTAAAGATACTGCTTCTTTGAAAGGCGGCTCCTACCCTTCTGAGGCCAGAACTCGGTTGTGACTGAGCGGAAGTGGTCAGAGCTATGGGTTACGGAAGGCCTAGGAGCTCTCCTGGGCATCTTTCCCCAACGTCACTGAGAACTGCTCCCTCTTCTGCTAGTGTCTCACCACACTGGTCCTTCCTACGTGTGTCCCTGAAAGGTGGGATTCTTGAGGAAGAGGGTTCTAATTTTCCCTTTTAGGTTCCACATACCATACCCTGACCTTGACCTTTTATAGTTTGGTTTTAGCAAAATATATCCTCTGCAAAAAGTGATTGTAATTGAGGAGTAAACCCCAGACTGGTGTGGTAGTTAGGACATAGGCTACTTGAGCTGCTGGAACCTCAATCAGACTGAAGGGTATTTCTCTGTGGCATGACAGTCTAGAGGTGGGTGGCCCAAGCCAGCAGGGAAGCTCTGCTCCACATGGTCACTCAGTACCCAAGTTTCCTCCATCTTATTGCTCTGCTGTCCTCTAGAGCGTTACCCTCAACCACATGGGCAGAGCTGGGTCACCACCATATTAGCATATCTGTGCACAGGAGCAAGATAGAGCAGGAATGGAAGGCAATGTATTTTCACGTAAGCAAGTGATGCAGAAGTGATACACCTCAGTTCTTCTCATGCTCCACCCAGGAGCGCTAAGTTACATGGCCACACTTAGCTGTGAGGAAGGCTGAGCAATGTGATTTCTAGCAAGGTGAATGTCTGCCACTGCATGAGTTAAGGTTTTTATATAAAAATATCACTGTGAGCTTTTTATTTAGAGCACTATGCAATGAGAATTCATATTTTGAATGATAACCTCAAGACATTCCTAGATCCCTGTCTATCATCTATCTATCTGTCTATCTATCTATCTATCTATCTATCTGTCTATCTTTCTATCATCTATCATCTATCTATCTATCTATCTATCTATCTATCTATCTACCTTCACTGAGAATGTGGTAGAAAATTTGGTGGGAAGATAGACTCAAGATTTAAACCTCAAGTAAACTGACCGTTTAGTCATTCATTCAACAGACATTTATCAATTTCCTATTATGAGCCAGGTGCTGTGCTGGCACTGACATATACAGATGTGGAAAGCCTGATCCATGACTCTGAGTAACTTTGTGGTTTCTAAACCTGCCAATCCACCTTAACGCCCTGAGAGAGACAGGTGACCTTGTTTTTAAACAGACCTCAAATGATGCTCCTTAGCCATCTCTGTTTAATTGAAGGGTATCCTGGATTGCAAGCTAATTAAACTATTGCCATTTTCAGCTATTTATCTTTCTAATGACCTGCAACAACAGCACATGCAGAAATAAATTGAATGCTGATGTAAATGTGATTATAACCGTCACCCCTAATCCTGAATTTTCAACTTTGAGATCCATCTAAACAGCATCACTATGTTCATTTATGAATTTTATAATAAGCCAATGTTATCAAATTGAACTTTAAAAAAAAGTATCCCTTTGGCTGATTTCATTTTGCTTTAACAAAACTACTGAGAAGATTGGAAGACCAGTGGAATCAAGTTTCTCTAGATTTCTTCACTGCAGAGACTCTGTGGCTCCCTGATCCTCTGTGACATCTTGTGGGGTTGAGATATGATGTGGGACCACTGAGAGGCAAAACAGCATGAAATAGCAGGGAGGGGTCCAAAGCTTGGGCTCAGCATGGCAGTGTGTCCAAAGTCCCAATCGAGACTTGTCCGACCTGGGAAAGGGTGTATTAGAAGGTTTCCCTCCTGCATGTTTGGCACCGAAGCACACTGGGTAGGAATCAGAAATCTGACGGGGCTTGGAAAATCCCACGGCCAGGAATCCACATCCCCTGCAGCTGCCAGATTTATTGTTGAAGGAAAATGACTTTCCTCTCAAATATGTGCTTGCAACCCCACAGCTGCCTTGCACGTGGGCTGTAGCAGTGTCTTGGGCAGCCCCCTACTCCTTCCAGGCACCCCCAGGGTGACTGCCAAGAGCATCTGGCCTAACGCAGCCAACTAGAGCTTTGTCAACAGATCGTCACCCTCCAAAGCATCTAGACCTAGAGTGAGTTTGCTGCGTTTCAAAGCCATTAGTGTCTGTTCACACTCTTTAACCTTCAAATCCCAGAGGGCTATGACAGATGACCTAGCACAGACTCTGGGTCTGCAGAGCGGGCAAGGAGATGCCCAAGGTCACACAGTAAGTTACCAGCTGTGTCCAAATTTAAACCGGAGATTCCAACATCTCGTCGTCTCCTGTCCCCTGTTCTTTCCAACATGAGAGCAATCTTGTTTAGCACAAGTGTGCATGCGGTTTAACGAGCAATAACAATTAATAATGACAGCCCCTATCATCAAAGCTCTGTTAACCCTCTGTCATTTTAGTTTTGCCTATATGAGGTCCCTGTCCTTGCCAGCAACCTCAGAGAGTAGATGGGGCAGGGATGAACCCCACGACCTGGGAGGAGGCAGGGTTGGACATTGAAAGCGTAAAAGCCTTAGCACCGGCGCACATGTGGTCCATGACATATCTGTGATTTGAACCAGACCTCCTGGCCCATCCAGCATGCTCCCCACTCTTCTGCTCTGCTTCCTACTGGCAAGGTGCCACCTCCTCGGGTCCTGGTTTGCTTCTTTGCTAACAAAGGAGAGTGGTGGGGGGGGGAATAAAACAAAATGAAACAGTGACAGTGTCTCCATGTCACCTGCATCCGTAAGGCTGATAACCAGGGTAGCAAGACAGAGCGAGAACCCCCAGCGTAAGGCACATGGATGATTCTTGTGTGACAGCTTGTCACCAGGCAATGGCTGGAGTCTCTCCCCCAGTCTTTGTGGACTGATAACTGTCTGCTGGGTGCTACTGGGCACCTGGGGAAGCACAAAGCAAGGCCACTACCTTCAAAAAGGTAAAGAGAACTAGAAAGACAAGTTAGAGTCATCGCCTGCTGTACTAAGCACCTAGCAAGTATTATCTTATTTAATTGTCACTACTGCATTCTAAGGCATGTATAATTGGCCCCCTTTTACAAAATCTGAGGCTCAGGGAGGTTAAGTGATGCCTGAGGTCCTACACCTAGTAAGTAGCCAAACTGGAATTTGGACCTAGGTCTGTCTGAATGTATGAGCTTTCCAGGCTTAGCACTGGGTCTGTTGTGCAGTAGATGCTCAATAAATGTGTTGAGTGAATGAATGGGCAGAGTGAAATTGGATCAGGCAGGGGGGGGGAGAAATGTGCATTGTTAGTTCATGGTGCCATGGATGGAAATTATGGCCATCATGAAGATGATGGCAGAAAAGGATGCTGTAGTCCTGGGGAAGAACAGAGGGGAGACTTACCACAGCCACCAAGAAGAAGGCCAGCCTTCCTGGCTGGGGAGGACGCGGTCAGGGAAGGCAGCTGTAAATCTCTGCTCCAGGCCTGTCCTCTACGCAACGAGGCACCCACGTTGATGTGCATGGTCATCACCCCGGAGTGGAGGCAGCTGCCTGCCTTGTCCACCCCTCAACCTCCCCTAAGAGAGAGATGTCACCAAGTACCCAGCATAGCCACACCCAGGAGCCTGCTACTCTCACCACGCTGCTCTCACGGCACATGCCCGTCTTCCTTCCCAGAGCTGACGTAAGAATTAGCAACCTGAGAAGAGGGACCCAAGAGGCCCTGGCCCACCTTCTAGGTGGTTTGACGCTCAGCGCTGGGCGCCGACAGCCGGCTTAGCTAAGACACATCTCCAAACCGCGGCTTCAGCCGCTGTGGTGTGAACTGTCTCTGAGCCTCCTCCCGGGGCAGCCACGGCCTGACACTGTGGTTCCTAAATAGCTGACAGATTCTTCTGTGCGCTCCCGAGAGTCACAGGAGGATTAGAACTGTCTGCCCCATCCCATTACCCTCTCCAGCTGCCTCTGCCCGTGGAGAATGCTTTTCCAGTGTGTAAGGATGTCATCATCACGGCCACATTAAAAAAAATTTGTGACATTTTCAAAACTGAAGCGTGACTGATGTGTGTGTATATAAAAGTGTGTGTGTGTGTGTGTGTGTGTGTGTGTGTGTGTGTGTATGAAAGCGTGTGTGTGTGTGTGACTCTAAGCCACAAATATATCAAGTACATTCATTCTGCCTCCCGGGGTGGTTTTTTAGAGGGTGAGAGAAAGGGTTGAAGCAACGCATGAAACCTCCTTAGGGTCTTGGGGCCTGGTGTGGTGAACTTTTTCTCTCTTAAAAACCCGTACCCCCCAGCATGAAGGGAGCCCATGGTCTACGAGGGACCATTGGGAAACGCACATCTGGAGACCAGCTTTGCAGGCGTGCCAAGGCCTGAGGCTAGCACAGCTGGGCTGGGCTGGCAGCGGCGCGCCCCTCCTCCCCTCCTGTCCCTGCACACCCAGGATGCCACCCGTCCTTTCCTTGTGCCCTTTCTGCAGCCCACCCTTCCCACACTGGGTGTGAGTCAGAAGCTTCCCCGTGTCGGAAGCCCTCTCTCACTCAAGAGCTTCATGAGGCCTGACAGGTCTAACCAA
Organism: Hipposideros armiger; assembly: GCF_001890085.2. Taxonomy (NCBI): domain Eukaryota; kingdom Metazoa; phylum Chordata; class Mammalia; order Chiroptera; family Hipposideridae; genus Hipposideros; species Hipposideros armiger. The sequence continues at coordinate 1,686,107 of NW_017731422.1, forward strand.
GCCTTGTGCCGTGGCTGCAAATGAGCCTCTGAGTGTTTGTTGTCTCCAGGGACGCTTGTGGGGATCTGTGTCCATGTTGGTGTCATTCCAGGATTGTGGGGTTCCCCTGTGAGTCTGGTGGGGCTGTCAACAAGAGCTCTGAAGCTGGAGGGAGACTCCTGTCTGAAGAAAGCAGGGCACATCCCCATGGCTGGGTGACACCCTTCCTCCGTGCACACCCCCAAGACTTGGAGACACACCTCCTCAGGAAGGGCCTGCACCCTCCCGGACTTGTACCCTGAGTCTCTTGGGAGGAATGGGGTGATGACGTGGATTATCACTGATTTTGGAGCAGTTTTCTTTCCCAGAGACCTAGGGAGCAAGCTAGGAGTGCTCTCCCCGGGTCCTTTCTGCGATCCCATGTCGCCTGCTGTCCTTACCGCTGCGTATAGCACTCTGGGCTTGATAGCAGGGTTCTGTCTCCATTCCCAGCTAAGATGTGGACTCTATTCCTCTCGCCTCTGACCTATGCCCAGGGAAGGCAATAACTGGAAAAAAAATCATGGATCCTATTTCCTTAACTATTTTCTAAGTTTTATGAAAAAACTGTGGTTATGATTCAACCCCAGACAATGACCAAAAGAAATTGGAATATTGTTTTGTTAGAAAGGAAGTCTGGATTGTATTATTTTAATTTGAGTTCTCCCTTACTTAAATTGGCTTCTACCATCTACTGTTCATTATTCATATTAGGAGCACTTTCTGTTATGGTAGATGGCATGGCCACTATTAAAAATATACAACCTCTCATTATATATTATAAATTAAAATACTGACTTTTATATATTCCACATCACCCTTAGTTAAGGAGTCTGCCAAATCATATATTGAAATGTCATATTTAACTAATTGGCCTAACTTTATTAATTTTGTTTACATCCAACCCAAATATTATGTGGTCATACTTCAGGAGTCAATAAATTGAAAGAACATAAACACTTATTACATATTTCATTTTGTTGTTGTCAAACAATAAACATTTTTTTTCCTTTGAAAAAAATCTGGTCGTTTTTTTTCTTGGTATAGATACTCTTTTTTTGGTTGTTTCAAATGGGATATAAATCAGTCAGGGTCTCAGCAGGAAACAGATGACACAGTCAAATTGGGTAATTTGAGGAGAGTTTGATAAAGGGACTCTTACTACAGGTAGCCAGGGACAGAATGGCATCCAAGGGCTACCTGCCGAAGGTAGTCCTCACTGAACCCAAGGCTGAGGGGAAAGTGAGCTGTTAGCCACTTTGGAGAGAGAGCTTGTGGGGAGGGCAGCCCAAGGCCCTTGGTTTCAATGATCTCCTCAGGGAGGCAGCCCGGCAATAATCACTCTGACCTCTAACTCCTTCCTTTCTCCGACCTCTTGCTGACCCTCCAATTTACCAAACCTGGGAGACCCTTGATGAGCCCATACAGGTCAGCCTTGACAGGACAGAGAGCAGAGCAGAGAAGAAAAAAGAGAGAGTCTGCAGGGGCACATGGAAGATATGTCCTATTGCTTTGTCGCGGTAACATCTTCGGCGCCTCTTTCATAGCTTCCCATATTTAGTTTCATATGCTGTCTCCAAATTCACCATCACAGAAACTTTTTTTATCTTACGAAGCTCAAGAAAGAATTGATACTTTTGTTAGGATATCATTTATGAAGGCTGTATCCCTAAAAAATATTATTTTCAAAACGTTCAGCTATTGCTATTCATAATTTCTGTTGAAACAAGTATCCCAACCTTGACACAAGTTCCAACCTGCTTTTGTAACTCTTACAGTGCAGGCTGCCTCTTGAGGTCTCAGTATTCTTCTAGTTTTTATTATTTCAGTTCTAAGCTCTTCAAATGTATTATTTAATCCCTAATAATGTTTTATGTGAAGAATGGTGGCAAATATATAGTTTATGGAAGAGAGATTTAAGGTGAATTACTTTATTTACATCTTCCATTGCATCTTTCAAAAGTAGTGACTAGGACTATACCAAATTAACACATCTAGAAAGTTTCCTAAAATTTTAGTTGAAATCTCAGATATTTTTCCTAGCATTATACTGGTACCCTACAAAATCTAATGAGATTTTCATGTAAATATTGCTCAATGAAATATTATTTTTCTCAAGCATTGATGATAAACTTAGATATATTATCTCAAATGTTACCACTTCCAGTTCCATAAGATAAACAAAATCTATTAATCTATTTTCAAAGTCTTAAATTTCACATATAAGTAAATTATTAACAACACTTCAATGTGAAACAGTTGAAGCTTTGACAATAATGGTTGACATTTTATTGCCTTGATATGTATAAGTTTTCAAAAAGCAATTTTCATGTTTTAGTGGATAAATTTTTTATAACAAGCAGCACAATAAATCTAAACTATAATAATATGCCCATATTGAAATTATTATTTTTTTGAAGTTTATTAAGTATTTTATATCTGAAAATACTCAGTTATTTTTAACTAATCACTTGATATTGTTACAAAGTCTAGTAGTACTTTCTAAATGTTCCTGTACTGGTAGTCTTTGATAAACTTTTTTTCAGAAATTTTGATAATTTCAAATGCCTTTTTTTAAGACTGAGTCATGATAATCTGTTATTCACTGATGATTACAACCTTACTTTATTTGAACCATTAGCTTCACTGGAGCGAGATTACCATTCTGATAACATATTTAAGTGTTTAGCATTGTCAACTTTTGATGATACACTGTTGAGAGTTATTTGCATCCCACGTTTATATCACTAGCGAAATAAGTGATCTATGTTTTTGTTGAAGTAATCAAGTTGTAAATTGTTTTTCATTCCAGAAATATGAATTATTTGGTTTAGTTTGTACCAGTACTTTTACAGTATCACAAGACATGCTGTTGGGGTTGGTTGAGTGGTGTTGGGAGATGTCCCAGGCAACAGTTGATTAATATCTTATCTTCTTTGTTTTTCTACAAAGTCAGAAGATTAACATTTATGATATTTTAAAAGGAACATTAAGAAACTTATCTCAAGTTTGAGGTTTCTTCATTCTGAGTGTTAGGGTTTTGTTTGTTTTTAAGAGAGCTGATATCACTAGTGGAACCAGTAAGATGGTAATACAGATTCAAATGAAATTGGAATGACCAAACTATACTGACTGAAAGGAAGAAGGTTTGAATATTATTGCTAATTTAGATATACAAATGGTTACTACCTCACAGAGCAATAACTAACACTGTAATCTTTAGAGTTATCTTTTCTACCAGACAAAAATAGGTGTGATTCCTTTGAACAAAATTCATTTACACTGCTATTAGACAAGAGTCATTTACATCATTCTCAGTTTTCTACAAGTTAATACCTATCTTTATGGATCTACAAAATAGCCTAAATCAATAGTAAGTAGATTTTCCTCTGCTGGCTTGTTCGAGATCCTTTTTCTGTAATAAAACTTAGCTGTAATTATAACCTGCTATTAGGTTTTGTGAGTTCTAGCAAATCAGCAAAACAGAAGATGGTCTTCAGGCTGCTAAAACAACTCTTTCAAAGAACCATAGCTCTTTCAAAAGTAAAAAAGTTTTGTAGTTTGCTATGTTAACTTTCAGTTATAAAATCAATAAGTCATGGGGATGTAATGTACAGCAGGGAATATAGTCAATAATATTGTAATAACTTTGTATGGTGACAGATGGTTGCCAGACTTATCATGGTGATCACATTGTAAGGTATATAAATGTCAATTCACTATGTTGTACACCTGAAACTAATATAATATTGTATGTCAACCATACTTTAATAAAATAATAGTAATCAAAAACATGAAAGAATTAGCACAAAGCACAGAAAGTCATTCTGAAGTATGGAATCTCTAGTATCAAGGTAAAGAAAAATCTTTTACTACCAGTTGTTAAGAGCAGACTGAGTAATTTGTCACTTTAGTAGAGAGAAAACAAAATTATGACTTTTACATGAATATAATATTTTGCATAAATGCTTAGCAAGTTTCTCTTTTTAAAATAATCTTATGAAGAAACCCATAAAACCATAGCCAGCTTTGGCAAGATTTTACATTTCACTGCCTTTTTTGAAACTCATTATTTATAGGTATTATAAGAAAAATAAAATTTTCTTTTCACAAAGTTCTACTACTTTCTGTATTCATAGAGGTTCTATCCTTCACCATCCTCTTTCACAGTCTGTAACAATCAAACTCTTTATTTTAGGACAGAATTACTTTTTCCCCTTAATTATTATAGCAAAACACCACCCACCACCTTGTAAAACTAGATGTACTTTTCTGTCACTATTACTCCTGGTATAGTCTTAATCACCCACGTTAATTATAACTTTTTCCAAAATAGGCCTGTTCTGTTCCATGATGAGACCTAGAAGGATTTCATTGTTGTTGTTGCTGTTTTGTTTTGTTTTGTTGCCTATTTGTGTGAATTTGTGACCCCGGTTTACATATAACAGATTATTGTGATTGTTAGGTAGACTTTATAAAGATGAAAGAAACAAGTTATATTTTAGAGTTGAGTTTGTTTGATGAAGAGATTCTAGATAAATCCCATACATGCTTGAACGCTGGAAGGTTTGTCTAAGATGTGTATATCCCATGGGTGCAGACATGCCTGGACATGTTTGGGAGCTATTAAAACAGCTGGAGAACACTGTATTTGCATGAGAGGCTAAGGAAGGAATTCTGGAAGGAATTTTTCATACACAAGATGTTTGGAACCAGTGTAATATCTCAACACACCTGAAGTAATGTGGCTCAGTATGACAGTGATCTCCAGGGGTGAGGTAGATGGGCACCTCTACTGAGTTAGTTCGGACTGCTCTTGGCTAAAACTAACAGAAACCATAACTAAACAGTGGTTAGCATGCATTGAGGAGAATTTCTCTATCTCATAAAACAAGAATCCCAGAAGAGATAGTACCTAGTATTGGTTCAGGGATTTAAGGATTCCAAGGCTGAGGTCTCTGCAGTTTCCTTGGCCTTTCCCTCATTGTCACAACATGGCTGCTGAACTTCCAGCCATCGAGGCCAAATTATAGCTAGAATGTAGAAAACAGGAATAAAGAGCAAAGAAGAAGGGTTACTACCTGTTTTAGAAAAGCAAAATATTTTCCCTAACTCCTTGGGAAACTTTTGCTATGGTTTATCAGTCAGAATGATCACATTTGGACATTTTAGCAGGGCAAATGGCTGCCCTGTTAAAATCAGGATTCTGTTAATAAAGAAGGAGGTATATGTGTATCCATCCGAAAAACAGAGCACAATTTGTATAGTTTCAAGCAGAAAGGAAGTTGATACAGGGAACTGAGTGCTTACAAGACTGTTGAAAGGGCTAAAGAAGGGAAGGGAAGGCTGGTGCTAGCTCTAGATTTCACTGCTAGATTTCAGGACATCAGGAAGTTACTCCCACAGTAACCACTACTAATTCTAGAAGCTACTAGCTATTAGACCTACCGGTAGCCCTGAGGCAGGTGATTCACAGGGGAAAAACCAGAGGTGGCTGCCAAAACCAGTGTGTCTGCCCACCACTGCTGGAGAAAAAATATGGCCTGTGTTTCCCTTCTGCCTTCTATTTCTCATGTGAGTGCCTCTCACTGGGGAGTCTAAACCAGATAGAAGCCTGCCAGCAACAGATTCTAGGAAATGTAGTCCCCAGGCTTCTAGCCCCTGCATTACAGAGGTGATGGGGGTCTGAATGGTGGTGAGTACCAAGGGTCAATTTGGCACAGCAGACAACTAGCAGTGATTACTATACCTGTGCAGAGTGAAGACATCAGAATCTCTATGTGTGTGTGTGAGAGGGTTGGAAATCCCCCCAGGTACTCCCACTACCAGACCACCTTTAAGAGTCACCTCTCTACCGGAAGAGATGTACAAATGCATATGCTTGATGTAAGGACAACGGGTCATCTCCAGAGGGTCAGGGAAATCCTTAAATAATTTAATGTGTGCACCTCAGATCACCCTTTCTTATTGCATGCTCCTTTACCCCAAGCCCTCCAACACAAGTTACCTGGACATGTGCCAGAGTCCCCAAGAAAGGAGGTTGAGAGAGAAAAAGGGTTGTGTCATGGGGTCAGAGCTGTTGAGGGGGAGAAGGATGTTTTGCTCATTTTAGGCCATCAGCACTCAGAGCAGAAACAAGGCTGAGAGAGTGCTAGAAGGTACAGCAGTCTGGGCACCACTGGCCAGTGTCAGGAGGAGAAGAGGCCTTCGTGAAAGAGCCACTGAGTCACCACAGTCTCCGTCTAGAGCAGCGGCCTTGGAGCCAGAGACCTACAAGGCCACAATGTAAGAAGATGTCACAGAGTGGCTGGGAGAACTGTGATTGAGGAGCTGGGGGAGGGATCTGAGGCAAGGGTGTCGAAGTTCTGAGCTGTAGAAATATTGTGTCATTGCTATTACTGTGGACTTACTGGACTCCCCAAAGATAGGGGTCCACCTTTACCATCCAAGAACTCCATCATCTGAAACGTCTCACAAGAACAGCACTGAGCTGCTCCAGGCTGGAAGCTAGGTCATGTAGGAGGGAGAAGTGTAAGTGTCCAGGCGTGAATTCTGCCTCTGTCCCCCTGCTGGGGCCTGCAAGCTGCTGAGCTTCACTATCGCTTTCTGTGTTGTGAAAACATGAACATGTTTAAAGGGGATTTGAGAAATACTTGGTTGGTGGTTGCAGGGATTTCCACAGAAGGGCTCTAAGGAGCCAAAAGCATCATGGCCTCTGCCCTTCCCCTTAGAACACTGGAATGGTCGCTCCGAGAGCTGCCGTTGACCTCAGCAGCAGGGGAGGTTTGCAGAGCGTAAGTAGCTCTTTTTAGGTAATATGGAGTAAGTAAGGCCAGAGGCTTTGGAGCCAAACCCTGAAGTGGATGGGAACCTGTCAGAGGAGCCAAAATGGAGATTTTTAGAACAAGGTTTGATGTCACGCCTGCCTGGAGTTCACCTCAGTTACATGGTCATCTGGTCACAATTTTGAGTTGTGGCTGGAGTACAGCCTCAGCTTCCGCTTAGACAGCCAGAGAGCAGGAGGGAGGGAGCACTAAGAAAGCAAAGGCAAGATAGGAAGTGACACACAGGAGTCTGGAATCGGTGTCCTGGCTCTCATCCCCGGAGCCAGCTGTTGAGGGGCTTTGAGGGGTGACAGCTGTCCCGTGGTCAGGAAAGCCCAGGTCCAGAGGGAATCCTAAGGCTGTGGGTCAGGGGTCACTGACTGCTGGCCAAGGAGCTTCTGGTGGTCATCTCCCCAGGGCGGACAGAGCTGGCAGTCACAGCCAAGAATGTTGCCGTAGTGTTCGTGAGGAAAGGGCCTACCTCACTGATGGCGTCTCTTTCCCTTCTGGGGAGCTAGGGGTTGTCTATGACTCTTCCTGGAAAGGCGGGGGACCTGAACTCAATCCAGGTCTGCTGTCCCAGACTGCCTCTCCCAAGTCAAGATATTGGCGGAAACACAGCTGAGCTGAAGCATAAAAAAAATAAAAGGAGAGAAGAGAGGCCCCTTCGACACTGGGTGCCTCCTGAATAGATGGGTGGGTGGGGGTGGGGGGTCCGAGTTGGAGGAAGGAACCAGAGCTTGGGGAGGGGACCCCACCACCTGGCACTCTTCACTGTGTCCCCTCAGCTGGTAGCATTTGGATTCTGCTTAAGAAAGCTTAAATCATCCAGAGTTGACCTTCCGCAAACCACAGGGTGACCCAGCGACCACAGGGACAAGTTGGGTCAGAGAATGTGCATAGACTTTAAAAAGCAGCCTGTCATGAGAGCGACTGCATGAGAGAAGTCAGGCCGGGACTGGCGGTGGGGCGTAAATCGCAGCTGAGGACGCCAGGAGCTCCTGGGTAGTGGAAGGCAGAGAGTGAATAATGGGACCCAGCTGAATACGCTACTGCAGGCGGGGCGGGGGAAGGCTACCAGAAAACATCACCCTTCCTGTGAAAATAAATAACTGCTCTCTAACAGCTGGATACACCACATTTGGTCTCTCCATTCGACAAATATGAAGCACCTACTATGTGCAGAGCCTGGTCTCGGTGCTGGAGAAACAAGGAGCAAGACTAAGTCCAAGGATAAATAGTGTTGTGTCCTGTGGGTGACAGGAAACAGAGCCCTTCCAACTTGTCTGTCAAGGCTAAAGACACCACCATTCCGTGTCGTTCTGTGCCCTGCCTTGGGTCACTCACAAGCACTTGCTGACTTCACCGGCACACCCTGCCCCTGAGGTGGGTTTCTTGTCCTCATTTTGGAAATGAGAAATAAGAGGTTCAGAAAGAGAGAGAGAGAGATTAGAATAATATGCCCAAGGTTACACATCTGGTCACCGGCAGAGGTTGGGAGGCCTATGCTTGACTTTATCAAGTTCATCTCCAGCGTCCTGTCTCACTTTGGACAGGGAAATTAAAACAGGCTCAAACAGTCCCACTTCTGTCCTCCTGCCTCCTTTCTAAAGCTTTCTGCTATATCTTTACAATAATTGACTAAGCTTTGGGCCTTGTCTCCAAGCATCCAGCCTCATTTCAGCCATTTATAGGAGTTACAAATAATAATCATCATCATAGTAATATTAAGATGTACTCTCTGACCTTGAGGAGTGTATACTCTATTGGCAAGTGTGATTGCACACCTGTGAATTAACCTGAGGCTGGTTACAAAGCAACCAATCCCCACAGATAAAAAAAAAATAAAAAGCACATCTGCTAAGGGACACCAAATCATAGGGCATCGAGGTGGAGCAATCAGGGAAGGCTTCCTGGGGGAGGTGGGTTTTAAATGGGGTTTTAGAGGATACAATGTACCCAGTTATTGGAGCTGTCAGAAGCCTGCATCCTAAGAAGGTGTGAACTAGTCACAAAAGCAGGAAAGATCTGGGGAGCAGATGAAGGGGGAGAGGTTGAGTGGGGAAAGAATTTGTTTTGCTTTACTTTGAGCAGATGGTCTACAGAACAGAGTGACCAAGAGCAGGCTTGGAGAGACTGCGGTTGCACTTGGAGGAGAGCTGTGAGTCTTGGAGAGACCGAGAGAGCTCCCTGTGGGTTAAAGACCCTCCTCTGATGGGTTGTTGCCATCGTCACGCCAATCAGCACTAAATGCCAGTCCCTGATTCTTATCAGAACTCAGTTCACTCAGCCCCACAGCCCTAAATGTGGAGTGGTTCAGAACTGTGTTCAATGATGCATCTGATGGGAGAGTTAGTACCTCGTTTGCACAAGCATGTAGAACCTTGTGAAAAAATGATTTTATGTAATGACCGTGGGCACCTGATCTTTGCATATGCTCAGAAGTCTCCCTTTTGCCCAGTGGCATGCTGGCAAATGTACCTGGCTCTCCAGGGAAAGAAGCCCTGGTTTGCAGCAGTCACCCATTTCTGCACTGTAAATACTCCCACTACTTGTTACTTCAAGCCACTGGTGTGAAGCCACTGAAAGCAGAGTTGGAATGATATTTGCGCCGTAGGCTCTAGCAAGCTGGTGCCGGCAGCTGCAGCACACCACTGCCTGGAGCCTTCCCATTTGCCTGGCTAGTTCCCACCCCTCTCTCAACTCTAGCCTGCCCCACTCCACCCCAGACCCGGTCAGAAGCTCTCAGAGCCTGTAGCAACTCTGTATTGTCCTGGGTAGCCTCTATCACAAAGAGTGGTGATACATTTACTTGTGTAATTCTGTTATTGTTGCCTCCCCACTAGATTATAAGCTTCATGAGGACAGGGCTGTGTCTGTTTATTCTCAAACACAGTGCCTGGCATTTATGTAAGACTAATGTGTAATTATTAAATGAAGGAACAAATGAATGAAGGAAGGAATTGCAAACATTTTTTTCTATACTTAGTAAACACTTCATTTGTTTACAGGGTCACTTTGACTCCCACCTCTGGGACTGATGTCCCATTGCATGACATTATTAGACTCTCAGAGGTGCCACCTAGATATGTGGGCAGAGAAGGATCATGGAAATAGGAATAGGAGAGGCAAAGGGAGCGGGTGTGGCTGGTGAACAGGTAGGAAAAAGAACACTGACCTTCCTTGGCAAATTAGTTGAGTTTATCAAATCTTGACTCTGAACTCCTTTACATAGGAATAAAGGAGCCTAAGGAAATGTTAAGTTGTGTACTGTAGCAATCACTCTTGGCATCTATTCAATTTGTGTTATATTCCAGGAATAGTACAATATAGACTCCCAGTGTTTGTATATGTGTAAGAGCATCTGTGTATATTTTTGCATACATATATGTGTGCAAAAGAGTGTTTGCATGGTATGTGTGTGCATGTGTACACATGTGTACATATGCATATATATGCATGTGTGTGTGTGTGTGTGTGTGTGTGTGTGTGTGTAGGGTAGGAAATGATATAGTAGTCAGTTACCACCTCTTCTGTATCCTTTTTTTTTATATATATATATATAAGATTTTATTGGGGGTTTGGAGGAGGGGAACAGACAAGTTGCTGTCCTTTTGTTCTTCAGTCTAGTTGTGGAGGACGTTGCTTCACTGGCCCATGTTGGTATTATCATTGCGCTCTTCCTGGGTGAGGCAGATTGGTCTCCGGCCACTGGACGGCCGCACATGGCAGCTCTTGACAGCTCACGCTGGCTGCCAGCCACTCATGGTAGCATTACAGCAGCCCACTGCATCTCCACCTCCACTGCAGCCTACGCCGTCGCCAGTGACTCAGAGCAGCCCAGCTCCAGGTCAAGCTGTTGATCACTGTCTTAGCTGTAGAGGGCGCAGTGTCACTGGCCCTCATGTGGGATCCGAACCGGAGCCCTGCTGCTCAGAGCTGGCGTCCCAAGCCAACTCTTAACCAACACGTCACTCGGCTGGCCCAGTATCCTTTGTCTTTTGAGATCTTTTTCTTAGCCAATACTTGAAATTTCAGCTGTAGGCCAAATACTATAAAAAAAATTTTTAATTAAAAATAAAATAAAAACTTGCTACTGATTACATGAAAACACACGGATACTTTACAGTTTCCAATGGTGGAGTCATTTGTGTTAACCCATGTGTGGGTGAATCAATATATTTCTGCCACATATATTATTTGAGGTGAAAATACCAATTTATTTGAGAGATGTCACACTGACAAAAGGGAACCACATGTTTATGGCACATAACATCACCAGTCTGCACAGGGCAGAGCAGGCTGAGGGGCCAGCTGAGGCAGGTGGGACTGTATTTATAATAGATGGACATCAGAGAGATTCAAAGCATGGAATAAAACTGCATGCTCTTGCCATTGAAGGTGGACGGGTCACACTGATGAGGCATGTGGGTAGCTTTAAGGAGCTGAGAGAGGCTCCAGGCTGACATCCAGCAAGGAACTGGATTCTGCCAACACCCCGAATGATCTTGGAGGTGAACCTCCCCGACAGCATCCAGATAAGAGCCTAGACCAGTGGACACCTTGACTTTGGCCTTGTGAGACCCTAGGCTGAGCCATGCCATGCCAGACTTCTTACCTATAGAGCATGGAGATAATAATTGGAGACGTTTGCGGTGATTTGTTACAGCAACATGGGAACCAATACACCCTCCCATCTGGCTTTGCAGGGCCCTGGATGGCAGCCTGTGTCTTGGCTGTTTCCTTATTCCTCCCCCTGAGGAAAAAAATGTATATATTACCTGTTCTTCATTCTATGCTTCTGGGTGCTTGGCCTGGCAACCAAGAAACTAATTCCTGCTAATCTGCAAATGGCAGTGACATGGATGTCTCCTGGCTGACCCTTTGGAGTGGATTGAATAGGAGACAGCCAGGCACTGGGGATGATGGCACAAACCAAGCCAACAGAGCTGACTCCTTTCTCAACTCTGCTTCTTACAAATCTCACAATTGACGTCACTTGTGAGGGATTCAGTCACAGGAAATCTCCTGCAGGCGGTGTGAAGAGCCCTTTCGGTCTGAGTCAGCCAGGGTCTTATGGGATTTGAACCCAAGGCTCCAGGGTGTCTAGGACTGGGACAGGAGACCACTAAACCAGCATCTCCACTCGATCCAGCCAGGGCCTACCTGCCAGTAAACACCTCCTTCTGTTAAGTGGTCATTGCTTTTGTTTCCTGAAAGCTGTCTCATCAAAGCCTCTAATAGCCTTCTTTCTTCTGGGGAGACCATTGGCTTGAAAGACGGAGATCTTCACAGCCTACACTGGCTCCCCCCCGCCCCCGCTTCTGCAAGCTCGTTGGCACAGCCACTCACTGTTCATCCAAGATACTGATGAAAATGCTCAACAGGACAAAGCTGAGGGTAGTTTTGTTCGAATGTTTGGTTCCAACGTTCTAGAATGTGGTTCTCCCCTAGAAAGTGCCCTCCGGGGTCATACCTGACCCTTGAACACAGTTGTTCATCTAATTACTCTCCTACCCAATTGTATCTGCACATGGGCAGAGTTCTTGGTTTTGTCCAGAAATATAATTTCTACTGTCTTTTACTGATGTGCCTGTCCTGGAACCCAGTAGAGGAAGGCAACATGGCTGTACTGACATATTTGCTCCTAGTGGGTCAGGCTCCTCTCCAGAAGGCACTTACCAGAGAGAAAGTGCGGTGCAGTGGTTAGGGTTCTGGAGCTGGGCCGCCTCCGTGTGAATCTGAAGTTCAATTCACATTTTATGGATGGATGGATGGATGAGTGAGCGAATGAATGAAACAATGAACTGAAAAATAGCACACAATAGAAGGCAAGTGCTTTGGAATCTTTCAATGGAAAGCCTACATCTTACTGTCATTCTTTTTGAGAGACTGAATTGGTTGGTAAAGAAGCTTGGCTCTGGGGCGGCCGGTTAGCTCAGTTGGTTACAGCGCAGTGCTCATAACACCAAGGTTGCCCACATGGGCCACTGAGACGCATCTTCCACAACTAGATTGAAACAACTACTTGACTTGGAGCTGATGGGTCCTGCTAAAACACACTGTTCCCCAATAAAAATATAAAAAAAGAAGAAGCTCAGCTCTGATTTGTTGAAGGTTTTTGTTTTGTTTTGTTTTGGGGTTTTTTTCGGAAGTGCCAGAGTACAGGCCATTTTGGAAATGTCATTCACTGGGTTATTTAGCATCCAGCAAGTCCCTCACTACTGAGCCCAGCTCTTAAGCTTGGGCCTGTGTCTCCATGGCCGAGCTTTGGAAAGAGAGCTGCTCACAGATCCAGCCAACCTCCTGGAGAAATGGCCTTTCTGCCTGGGTCTGGGGCAATGGCCCAATGTCAAACCTTGTGGTGGAGAAGCGAAGCAGTTGATCTGTGTGGGACTTTTGTCCACGGAGGCGCCAACTCCACCCCAGGTAATTTCTGTGGAGCAGAACTACAATACTTTTGGAAGCCAGGAGACATGGGTGACTAACGGCTCCAATGTGAAGAGGAAAGAAATTTGCATACAGGTAGGGTGTGCCTCTGTGGGTTGGATTAAGGCAGTTTAGAAGTCTAATAATAGGCTTTCCAACAGGTAAACTTCTGAGACGAGTTCAATCTGCTCAGACTTCTGGTGCCTGGGATTGACTCATATTTCCTGTGCCCTGGGCAGGTTTCCATAAAGGAACCTACCTTCCTTTGGGGAATTCAAATGCTGGCTTTGCTGTCACCTGTGGGCAAGGATCCCTGCTGTGTTTTGAGGATCCCAGCACAGTCCATGACAGAGACGTGGATAGCCCTGACCTCACTGAGATCACAGCATCATTCTGAGCAGAGCTGTTGGGCTGGGGCTCTGTCCCAAGCCTCTTTCTCCACCCCACTTTTTTTACTTGCTCTTTAGAGCTCAGCTCTTGCAGCAGCTGAGAAAAATTGGTGTCCAAAAGCATGGAATTATAAAGATCACCATCAAGATCTTCACAGGTTTTGTTAGGAAGTCTGGAGCAAATATGAGCTTCCTTCCAGGTTCTTCCTCTCAGAAAAACTAACCAGCCTCCTTCGAGACCTTCCTCTCCTTGCCTCAACACTTGTTAACTCAAATTTTTCTCTCCTTTCTGTTGTTTCTGCAACCCTTGTCCAAGCCATCCTCTCCCCTAAAAGCCTCTTGGAAGACTCCCTGCTTCCACACTTGCCCCTGTAATCGATTTTCTACACTACAGCCGGAAGATACTTTAAAAGGCAAGTCTGGCTGAGTTGCTCCCCTTTAAAAATCTTCCAATGGTTTCTCTTTGTTTCAAGAATAAAAATCCAAACCTTTTTTTTTTAATTAAAGTTTATTGGGGTGACAATTGTTAGTAAAATTACATTGTACAATTCAGTAATACAGCATCGATATATAGCACATTGTGTGTTCACCACCCAGAGCCAGTTCTCCTTCCGTCACCATAAATTTGATCCTGTTTACCCCCATCTACCACCCCCCTCCTCCCTTATCCTCTGGTAACCACTAAACTATTGTCTGTGTTTATGAGTTTTTGATCCCTTGTCTTGTTCCTTTGTTGCTTTCAGTTTATATCCCACATGTCAGTGCAATCATATGGTTCTCAACTTTTTCTGTGTGAGTTAGCAAAAAATCCAAATCTTTAGCCCAGCCAATAAGGCCCTGCATGGTTTGGCCATTGTTCCAAGCCCTCTTTTGATAGAAATCTCATCAGATTCCTTGCTTTTTCTTCATTGCATGAATCTAAGTTTTCAATATATAATGGTGGAATGATTTCAGTAGAGAGTAGATAGAGCGTTTTCTGTGACTACGCAGGTTGTGCATATGCACAATTCTGGGGTGTGGAGCTCATTTACATAGATGAGCCCCACTGGATGACTGGACACCTGGGATTGTGCAGTGCACAACCTGTACAACCATACACGGAAGCCCATTTTGTCTTCAGGTCCTGGCAGAGTACCTGGTGTTTGGTAGGTGCTCAGTAAATATTGCTTAAACGAACACATGTTGATGCAATTTAACTGAGCAGATAATATGAGCATCCTATCTATCTTAGTGAACCCTAAATATAATCAAAAGATCCTAGACTATTAGAGATGTAATAAAGATTCTTCAAACACAAATATTTTGTTGGCATTTAATCATAATAACATTTATCTATAATCTTTTACTCCTTGACACAATTCTAGGTTGATTGCACGCTTTGTTGTACTCAATCCTCACAACACACGCATGAAATGAGCCCAGTTATTATTTCCTTATTATAAAAATGAGGAAATTATTCCTCAGAGGGGACCAATCACACAGCTCCTAAGTGGCAGCATGAGGATTGGAACCAGGGCTGTCTGACTCCAAAGCCCATTTCGTTCTCTGAAGCCTGACACCAAAGTCCAGAGTCAACACTGTTCCTTGATTTCTTCCCAGACTCTTGCTTGGTACCTTTGAAGCAAACTAGGTTTTCAGCCCTGTGCCTGACAATCCTGAGTCACCTAGAAAAAATTCTCCCACAATGCCCTGGGGTAGCAGATGAGGGAATCAGCTGATCTCCATGGGTCCTGATTCGCTGGCAGCCAGAGAAATGGGGAAGAGGCTTAGCAGGTTGCCTGAGGCTTTTGTATTGGCCTTTGGCTCAGATGGAACCCAAAGAGCTTCTTCCTCCCAGCAGGGGACAGTGATGGGTGGGCAGGGAACAGACAGAGCCTGCTCCTGAGCTCAGGAGCTTAAAACTTCTCATATCATAATTATTGTTATCACCTATCAGGTACCCATGGTGTCCAGGCATCACACAGAATCTTCTGTATATATTCCTTCTCTGGAAGGCATGTAGAATTATGCCTATTTTAGAGCTGGAAAAACTGAGGCTCACTGAGGTTAAGTAACTTACTAAAGTTTCCTTAACCTGAAAATAGCTGACCGAATTTTTCGAGCTCCAATGATTTGAGCTCCAAATTGGATCTGTCAAGACCTAAAACCTATTCTCTTATTAGGATGCCCTGTGGCTCAGATTGTATCCAAGACCAAAGGCCAGCTCCCTGGGGAGGCAGACAATGTGATGGCCTTCCAGCCCACCTCCAGCCTTCTCCCACAGTGGGGCAGCCATACTTGTTTGGAGGAATTAATCTTTTTCCCAGCTTCATGAGTCAATCAGCACAGCCTCATTCTCTTCACCACAGTGATTTCTTCAGGGACAGGAAGGAACATAAGCCTAAGCCAATCAGTGTTCGACCTTCTCCAATCCATAGCGATTGGCTCAGGCTGGCCCAATCAGAGGGAAGCATGGGACTCATATTGAACATTTGGGGGTGAGGTGGGGTGGAGACCTCTCTCTCTTGTTCTCCATGGTGTGGTATGTGGATGTGAGGCCTGGAACTGTTGCAGCTGTTTTGTCACCATCTGGGAAATCAGGCTGCTATGAATGAAGCCAAGCCACCTAAAAGGGCAGAGCAGAGAGGATCACAGAGAAACGGAGACATTGCCCTGATCAAACCACAGGGTGTGAGCAGAGAAGGGTGAGGGATGAAGGAGGTGAGGGTGAGGAGGCTGAAGGGGTGAGGGGTCGGAAGAGTAAAGGGGTAGGAGACATTAAGAGATTAAGTGATGTGAGGGGGATGAGGGAGTTTGGGGGGGAGGGCAGAGCATGGAGTTGGAGGTGAGGAAGGTGAGTGGTGAGAGAGTAAGGGGGTGAGGGAGGTGAAGACGACGAAGGAGGAGAGGGAGCAAGGAGTGAAGAGAGTGAGGATTTAAAGAAGGAGAGTAAGTAGTGGAGGTGAGGTGGTGAGGCCTCGCAAGGGCTGTCCCGCGCCAGACAGCTGCCAGAAGGGCCCCTCGGGCAACTGGCTGACCCAAAGCCTGCTGGGCATGGGGAGGCCAGCTATTTGGGGCTCTGGAGGAGAAACCGGGAGTAAGAACTTGGAGTCTGTTGATGGAAATCTTTGCCTTCGGTTCTTTGTCACTTAATTAGAGGAAGCAAGCCCTAGGTTTTAAAGATCCTTGTTCCAGAAAACTAAACATAAAAATTCACCTGCTTCAAGGAGAGGAAAAAATTTGGAATTAAAATAGTCCCACACATCTTGTCTCAGTCTTTGGTCCGGAGAGCATTGGGAAGCGCTTGGGTGAGACCTCAGAGGGGGAAAGTGGCCCCACTCTAGGAAGACTCCATTTATGAAAATCTTGAGAAGAGCTGGGGGCCAGCATGATTACAAAAGGCTTCTTCCTGTGACAAAATCAGGTTCTATAGTAGCCCAGGGAATAGTGAGTTATCCAAGTGTCTTTAAAAGAGGGCTCAATTTACAGAAATCTGGCACCCCGTTTTATAGAATCCATCACTGTGGGAAAGCAAAGGGAAAACCACAAGATAAGGCACACCTAGTGAATTCCTCAGGACAGTGGTCTAAATAAATTAGCCTTCTCTCTGGTTCCTTCCTCAGTGCCTCAGCATCCTTCCAAAAAGCATGCAGCCAAGGCCCCTCAAAATACCCCCTGGCTAGCATGCTGGACCTCCTCTCTCTAAAAGACACAAATGCCTTTGTCCCTATAGCAGTCCACCCTTCTTTCAAAACTATCCTGAAAATTTTATGTCATGCAGTGGTGGGCAAATTAAACATCTTGTGCAAGCCTAGCTGTGTGACCTGAGTGATGTTCCTTATCCTCTCTGAGCTTCTGTTTATTCTTCTCTAAGTGGGGATAATTATATCACAAGGCAGTTGTCACGCATGCATATCAAAGCACAAATTCTGGCACATGGTAGATACTGAATAAATTGTTTGAAGGAAAGAATATGTCTGTGCAATAAACAAAAGGATAGATTGACCAAAGTGCTTAGTTGGTCTTAGTTGCAGAAAACAGAGTTCACTTTAGCTAGTTTGCATGAAAAGAGATTTATTAGAGACTACTGGGGAGTTTATAAAATTTCTTGGAAGGTAAAGGAACCAAGGTAGGAACAACACAGACTGAAGAAACACTCAACGGCACCACTGGACAATTTCAGCAGAAACTCTACGCCTGGGATGTTTGGATGTCTGGGACAGTCAAGATGGTTGCAGAACAAACAAATGCCTCCCTCAAGGGATCTGATGTCCCCACACCCAGGAGCTGCCTCACATTGCTCACTGCTGCCTTTCCATGCCTCACGTCGGACCACCAATTGGTATACGTGGGCCATCCTCAGAACTCTGGCTGCAAGGGGTCAGCCCCTAGAATTCAGGAAGGCTGGTTGGGCAGATGTTTAGTGAGCCAGCCTACAGGGTTGGAATCCATGTCCAGGTGAAAGAAGTCATGCTGTGGGCCCTGTGTTGTCCCCACTGCTGGTCCACAGCCCATAGCTATAGCCTCAGCCTCTGCCATAGTTGTTAGTCTGTTCCAAAGGCCTCCCAGAAGCCAGCCCAACCTACTCCCTTGGCCTCACCTTCCACCTCTCTCTACAGGAATCCTCTGCTCCAGGTAGCCCAGCCAACTGGCCTCTGCCTCCTGAGATACCATAGGGACAGATGGAGATGGTGGGTGCTGTGCACACAGGGGCACAAAGCCTTAATTTCAAGTCTCAGCTCCGTTATTTATTTGCTAGCTGTGTGACTAGGACACATGATTTCTTCTGGGCTTTAAACTCCTCATCTACAATTGGGTGACAGTCATTATGCCTGCCCCTATTGTGAGACTCCAAAGAAGGAAGAGGCAGGAAAAGCACTTGGTAAAGTGTAGAGCGCTCGTAACATCACTCAGACCTTTCCCATCACTCAACGCTCAGCTCAACGCCCTCCAACCCCGCCTGGGCCTCAATTCTTTGGGAATTACTCCGAGAGTCTGTTCTGCATTCTTGGAAATGTCCTTTAAAGGTTGCTAGTTCTCATCATTTGGGGCTTGATCTGATATTTAGAAGTAATTGAAAGCCATTCGAGGCCAGTCCTGGGGAATTAGGTGAGTAATCAAACTGGGTAATAGAATTTTTCGGTCAATAACGAGGTAGGGCAGAGTGGTTTATTTTTTTTTTCCGTGTGGCCCACACAACGGGACTCTGAAGGCAATTCCAAAAGGAGGTGCCACAAGGCACTTGAGTGATGGCAACTTCTCTGAAATAGGATGGAGCTTTCCAGTGGAATGTCTTTGGAGTCCTAGTCTGTTTACTGAAAAAACATAGTCATTATTTTATAATCACATCTTGCATAAACATCAGCTTTTCACTCCTGGCTCTGAAACACTGTATATATATATATATATATATGTGTGTGTGTATGTATATGTATATATATATATATATATATATATACACACACACACAGTGTTGTCTCAATTTATTTTGAGCAAATGGCCATCATCAGCAAGCAAAAAGCCTATGAAAAGGGAATACATGTATGTAGGATTTTAGTGTTGTAATTGAATCAGGCTTACAGTGACATGAATCTGATACAGATATAATCATTCACATAGCTGTTGCTCTGTGGCTTGGTAGTAAGGCATAAATTTTCTTCACCTAATGTTGGAACAGCACCTTCAAGCATTTTGAACATCGGCTGGGATAGGGAGAGAGGGAGGACTGGGGGAGGGTTTTGGCCTCCCAGCCCTCTGCCCTGACACTCCCTCCCCACCAGACCTGATCTTGGCACGGGAGTCCACCCAGCCTTAAGCTAAGATGCGCTCCCAATGCCGAGCCTGTGGGCCGGGCCTCTGAGGACAGTAGGCTGTGGCTGCTGCCAGTTGTGTCTTCTGGAAGAAAACAAAATAAGTCAGAGCTTAGGAAGGTGCTCGAGGCCCCAGGAGACCGGTATACCATACCCTGTAGGCTGCAGAGTCGAGGTGTGAGCCCGGCATGTGACCTCTGCAGGTCCCAGCAGCCTCCCTGATTCAATCACAGGGTCTGTGGGGCATAAAAGTAGAACTCTGGGTGCATAGTAGGTGCTCTATAAAGTAAGTCTGTGGCCCCCTTTCCTCTTTCTCCTCAGGGAAGCCCAGAGGACACAGAAGCCCGTGAGCACCGGACGGGGAGGCAGGTCTGGGATGTTGTTTCTCCATCTGATAGCAATAACGGCTTAGGGCTTTGGGGGAGCTCCACTGAGGGGTCCTGCATGGAGCTGTTCAACTGTGAGACCCTCCTTCTGTCATCAGAGTAATTCCTCATGTCAGCATTAAGGGAAGAGGTGTTTTGTTGGCGCAGAGCAAAGAAGGAGCTCCCTCAAGAAATAATTGTGGAACATAGACCACTTCTGAAGTTTCCTTTGTCTAAGTGACACCCGGGGGCAGGGGGCAGGTTTGGTAGGCAGGGAGAAGGGCCCTGGGCCAGGCCCGGACTGTGGGCCCGGATGAGATGGGTCACTGAGGTACAGCGGGGAGGCAGGGACAGGCACCAGAAGCGAAATGGGGGATCGTCTCTGCTTCTGGAAGCTAAGGGACTATTCTTTGACCCTCTGATGATTGGGCTAGTTCTATTCACCCCGAGGGGATGCCCTTGTTTTGGGGAGCCAACTAAAGGCAGACACAGGGGGAGGAATCAGAGATGCATGGTAAGAATCCAGGGCTCCTACCAGACACTCCCCACCGAGATGTCAGGTCAGCGTAGCCTCCCAGGTTCTCGGAGAAACCCACCATATATCCCTGTTAACTTGGCTGGATTTCATTCAAGGTAAGTGTTCCCGTCCTGGGGGTGGGACGAGCGAGAAGAAAGGTGCTCAAGTTGTGTTGCTTATTCATGGGAAAGAGCCCTTCTCTGGAGACGAATAGAGAGAGGAAGAGAAAACCAACGACGGGTCTGAACCGTCCAAACAGCCAGAGAAAATGAGATTGTCAGACCCTAGCCCTCCCCGATTCTGCCTCCTGGAGCATTTTACAGGCCTAAAGACGACCATGACTCATTCATTAATTTGAAGAGAAAACGGGAAGAAAACAACAGAGGCGTCCAGACGCGAGCATTCTTCTAATGCCTTCCGTTCCCCAAACGCACATTTTAAACCAGATTCCTTTGGCTTCCCAGAATGTCTTAATTTTATGCTTTCATGAGTCATTAGAGAGAAAAATTCTGAACCCTATAGAAGGGGCAGCAGTCAACACAGTTATTGGTACTTAAGGACTGAGGCAGGGAGGCACGAGTCGGGGAGTACCAGCTGGGGGTCCCCAAGCTCCTGCCAGCCTGACTCCATCTTACAGTTGAGGGGCCTGAGGCCAGGCAGTTAGAAGACTTGCCTCCATGCCCCTCCTCCGTTATCTTCCCCTCTCTTTCCCTTCTCTTCCCTCTCTCCCTCCCTCCCAATACTTCCTTCACACCCTTTCTTGCCACTTCTCCTGTCCCTCTGGGTTTCTTTTAAGGGACAGGTCACCTTGGGTCATTGTCCTACAAAATCCCTGGTTCTCAAAATCGCACCTATGCCAAGAAGAACGGCCTCTGCCCAGGCTCCTTTGCAATGCAGAACAGGCTTACCTGGCTTTATGCACGGCTTAACCAATTATTTTAAAAAGAAACAGCCAACTTGGAACGCTACGGGAAGGAACTCTTTTTTTTTTTTGCTGCTGCTGCTGCTTTTTCCTTTTTTCTAACCAGCATCTTCTCCTACTGTCCCTAACCCCTTCTGGACCTCTCCTCCCCGCAGCTGCTTGCTTTGGCTTGGGGGAGAGGGTTTCGATATCCGACACCTCTTGAAAGTGTAGTTTGGCAAATGAGAATTGAAATCCACCCCAGCCAGCCAGGCCTGCACTGGGGGCTACGTGAAAACACCTGGGTGCCTCCTCACACCAAGGACGAAAACCAGGCCTCCTGGCTACAAAACCAACACCCTGCTCTTTCCACCGCTCCCTGCCCTGTTCCCTGCTCGCTCAGCTGCCCCCTGCTCTTTGGAAACTGAAATGAATTGAAAAGCCTGGTACTAAAAACAGGTGGTAGAAGCAGACAGGAGAGGGCTTGGGCAGATTGGGAGCATCTTGCAAGAGTTCAAAGAGGGGACTCTTCAGGCTGGGCCCCGGGGCGTGTTCCCTACCCTTCTCCCTTCTCCTCACCCCTGTCGCCTCCGATAGCCTCCCCCAAACCCTGCCATGGTCCTCAAAGCTTTGCAGATGTTCAAACTGATGTTAAGACATTCCTGGAAATGACAGGGGAAACTGTCAAGGTGTCTCTAGGGTGAGAAACCCCCTCACCCCAACCGCTGGGACAGTGGCTGCTGTTGGTCCACCTCCCTCTCCCTGGGAACCAACACTATTTTCCAAGACCTAAATGTGGGCTGGTGTCAGTCACCCCATACACAACAGCAAACACCCTGCCTGAAGAAAAAGGTTTTTAAGGTGCAGCCAAACACATCACAATGGAGCGAACTGTGGACAGGCAAGGAACTGTGGGGCAAATGGAGAAATGTGCTGCCAGTGTGAAATGGGAAACCAACAGGGTGGTCAGCACATCGTAGTCCTGGGCTGCAGGGGGACACCCCCTCACGGACACACGCAGAACTGCTCTCCATCCCACTCGAGTGTGCGTGGGCACACACACGTGCAAATGTACCCCCACAATGGCAACAAAGGAATTCTGCATCATGTGCCTTATACTTTTATTTTGCACCTTATCTACCTCATATTTAAACACTTTTCTTTTCTCTCTAGTTGTAAATTAGTAGAGGGGAAAAAAATGAATTTCAGTTTCTCTTTTAAATTGTGTTCTCAGAGAAGGGTCATGTTGCCCAGAATCGTTTCTCAACGCCCCCGGCCCTGTTATGGGGGCAGCGCTGGTCTGCAGAGGGCCCTGTGCCTAGGCCAGGGCTCCTGGGTTCTGTCTCGGCTTCCCCACGAGCCAGCTGGGTGGCCTACAAGTCCCTTCTCCCTGGACCTCAGCTTCCTGTTCTGCTGAAAAGTAAAAACGTAAAGGTCTTTCAGCATTGGTTGGTGGTTGAGAACCATAAAACGCAAGCTTCAGTTCCTTTGCAGTTTACCCTTTTGCCCTTCTGCTCGCCCAGCCTTGCCCTCTGCCTTTGTTTGTTGGGCTTGAAGCAGTTCCATTTGGGCCAGCCTGTGAGAACTTCTCCAGGGAGGTCTGTCCTTACAGGGAGGAGGGTGGCTGGGCAGCCTCAAGGGACTGCAGTCTGTGTGAGGGCCACACTGGGCCAACCCAGCAGAGCCCCTCAGTGTCCCCTGGGTCACTGGGCAGGCACAGACCCCAGAGGGGGACGTCCTCAGAGCCAAACTATTGATCTGGATAGCTTCAAGGCAGGACCATGTACTCTGTACATGAAATTTCTTGTTTATCTTACTCAAGTCTCTCTACACACAGGACTGTGGATGGGGGGTGCGGGGGCAGTGAGCTGTGAGCTCAGCCCCTCTCTGGCTAAACGCTTAACTTTTCTTTGGCTCCAGACGCATGTTCCAAATACGAGGGTTTACATATAGACATATCTATTTGCAGATAATTTGTCTGAGCCCTTATTATCCTGTAATTGGGTTAAATACTGCTGTGTAGGCAGCAACATACCAAAGCCATTGCTGAATCCTTGCAAGGCATCGGACCTACCCCCATCCC
>NW_017731422.1:1709697-1738514 GCF_001890085.2 Hipposideros armiger
AGAAAAAGGTAGAGACATAAATTAAGACAAGGAGAACATATTTCTTTCTTGGAATGAGCTATTTAAAGAATAAGCCAGATGGTGCAAATAGACTTTTTCCCCTTGCTCTTTACATTTTAAAAGTGTGTGTGTGTGTGTGTGTGTGTGTGTGTGATGGAGACCACCACACTTTTCAATAAGCACCACGAGGTTGGTGGGTCTGATGTTGGTAGGTTTCGCCGGGCAACTCTTGCCCGAGGCACAGAGCCTGTGTCTGTTCTCTCCATATAGGCTACCCACACCATCCTTCTCTTCCAAGGGCTTTTCACCTTTCCAGGAGTCCCTAGGTCAGAAATGACCCATCTATGGGACCAGGTCAACGTCCTGGCAACGCCCCCAGGAATGATTGGGCCTTTCTGAGAGCCCATGTCCCCAGTGGCTAGGACACAAGCTTTTAACAACCCTCACTTAGCATGGGAACACTTGCTTCAGGTTCTCCCCAGACAGTGCACTCTTTGATATTTTAATTGTGTTATGGAATCTTTCTATAATGCATATTGTGCCTTCCTGCCTTAAAAATATTGTATATTGTGTTGAGCATAAATTAACTCAAAGATGTAAAATTGAAGGATGACCCTGGTGGCCTGGAACAAGCTTAGAGTTGGGAGTGAGAGCTGAGTTCAGATCCAGACATCATCACTTACTATCTATGACCTTGACAGCTCCAGGAGTCTGTCTCCTCACACAGAGAAATGATTTTGACCTTTTGGGGGTGTGGGGAGGATTAAATAAGATAATCCTGTCACCCCCTTTTACCCTCCTTTTTGTCTCTACTGCCTTCAAGCACTTTCTCTGTTGCTTGACTGGGTTCCTGTCAACCACTAAATAAATCTGCATTTTTGCCCCCGTCTCCCCTCCTCTCCCTGATGCTCTCTTCCAGAATAACCTTTCCAAAATAGAAATCATACTATGTCTCTCCCCTGCTTAATATCTTCAGAATTCTCTATAGCTCTGAGGACTCATTTTGAGCACTTGGTTAGCTGCACAGCCCTACCCCTGCCTCCCTCCGCCCTTTTCTCCCTCCCATGCACTGCACTCCAGGCCATGCTTTTGCAGGTCACAGCAGCCAGGTCCTTTGGTCTTCCTTCTACTTGGCTACCCTTCTTCAAAGTCCCTCCTAGAAGCTTTCCCAGATGGCATTAGATCCCCCTGTACTGGGCTCCCTCACTCATGGAATTCATCTCGCCCCAAAAAAATCCTGCCTGCATGCCCACATGAACCTGTCAAGGGCCAGGCTGTCTTCCCCTCTGTGCTCCCCAGCGCCCACAGTAGTCCATGATAAACAGTCAGCCCTCAATCATTTAGACTCCATTTTCCTTCCTTTCTTGCTCTTATGCCTTAGTGTCATGACTGAGGATGGCAGTGATAATTACAACCATAGACCTACTTGAGTAAGGGTATTTATCTCCACCCTAAATAGACCCAGACCATTGGGGTTTTCCAATAGTCCTCGTTCGTTCTTCTGCTATCAATTCTCACCTCTGGCTGCTGATGGTGTATCTTACTTTATGCACAATTATTGGGTGAGGGCCTCACCTGTCTTAAAATTTTAATTGCAGGGCCCTGAGCTGTTTTCCTCACCATGCAACAGTCTTGTTCCCTACTTTTGTCTCTGTTCTGCCCTCAACCCTTGTGGTGGCAGAAATCTGGCTTTTGGACGAGCGGTGGGGGAGGCTGTGTGGAGTGTGTGTGCAATGCCCCCGCTCATGTAGATTTTGGGAATGTGGATGGACAGCATGCCAACAGCAGAAACCAGAGCTTCCGGATTGCTTCAAGGGCTAATTTGATTAAGAATAACTTTCATTCCTGGAACCTGCTTTGAAAGCTTGCATCTGTGTAAATGTCAAGTTTCTTAGTGTCAAATTCAAAACCACAAAAGCATAGATGTTTTGCTTAAGCTGGAGGATGACTAGCCCTCTTGGGAGAAGGATGCACAGGGAGGCCAAATGGGGCCACCGGGAGAGTCCGTGCCCTTGAAAGGTGCTTCTCTTGTGACAGTAGGTCTCCTGTAGATGTACCCTGTGTGCGAGGAAGGTCAGCCACCAACACAAGAACACAGCTAAAGGCAGGGGGTGCACCCACTGCAGAAAATGCTCATATGTAAGAGGCCCAGGCATAGGATCTACTTTGAAAAAAATGTGAGAAGATTGAACCACCAAGTTCCAGGAAATTCAGAACTCAAAGGGACATGTTGAACTGCACCACAGAGGTGTGAGGCGCACAGTCCGGAACAGGGGAACTCTGTGGGGCCTTCACAAACTCTGGTCTCCTCAACAAAGAAATTGCACAAAAAAGAGAAACAGGTAGAACCCGTAGGTCAGGGTTTCTCAGTGTCAACACTCTTCTTGATACTGGGGTCAGATAATTCTTTGTTGTGGGGGCTGACCCTGAGCACTATAGGATGTTAGCAGCATCCCTGGCCTCCATCCACTAGAGGCCAGTAGCACCTCCCCACCATCACCCACCACTTGTTTATGACCAACAAAAATGTCTCCAGACATTGCCAAGTGCCCCTTAAGAACAAAATTGCCCCTAGTTAAGAACCACTGCTAGAAATGAAAAGAGGCTTAAGAAACATGTTGACCAGTCACAGTGCATGGACTTTATTTGGATACTGAATCAAGTGAGTAAAAATTTAACAGTTTAGAAGTAAAAAAGAAACATTCATGAGACAATCACAGAACTGTATATTTGATGTTGTTGAGCAATTATTAATTTATAGATGTAGAATGGCATGATGAGTATCTTTTTTAAAATCCCTTATCTTTTAGCAATATATATGGAAACATATGAATGAACTGATATGACATTTGGGCTCTACTTCAAAATAAGCCAGAGTTGGGGACAGAGAGTGAAACCTAGATGAAACAACAAGATTGGTCGTGAGTTAAAGGTAATGGATGTGTCATTGAGGTCATGGGGTTCATTATACTCTTCCCTCCACTTTTGTGCATGTTTGAAATTTTTCACATAAAAATATGTAAAAAAGAAAGAAAAAGAATAAAAGAAGAGGAAATAGTAGCCAAGATGCTGAAGCTGAAGATAATTATTTTCTCCTCAAAGAGCTGCTATCACCTTCTCTCCAGCTTTTCCAAATCTGCCTTTTAATAAGCGATCCCTCTGTGTGGATGCATTCACCACCCTAAAAGGCATCAAGCTGTGCAAAGAGAAGTTACATTCGTCTGAGTCCTTGTTCCATGAGAATTTTCATAGTCCATGGTATCTGTATGACCCATCTTGCCTGAGCAGTTCTTCCCATAATGAGTTCTGGCAGTACAAGGTAGGCACTCCACAAATGGTTTGCTCGCAGGCACACATGAATGAATGAACTTGTGAATGGGCAGAGTTCAGGGTAGTCCACTGGACTGTGGGAGAAATGTGGAAAAAATAAGGCACGGTGCCTACCCCTTGAGAAGTTCACTGTCTACTGAGGCTGGAGATGTTTAAACAACTGACATGGAAATAATTCAGAATGAAGTCAACGCTAAGTAGACTCTAAGCAATGCGACAGGGCATGGCCAATTTCGAGGAATTAAGAGAGCAAAGTCCCCAGCTAAAACCTTAGGGACTGATCTCAGAAAAAGCAGCACAAATTCTTATGACATCCGGTTGCATTTTTTCAACTCTTTCAGTTGTGAAGTCATAAAAGCCGCCATACTTTAACAGATTCGCGGGGGGGGGCGACTTGGCTGGCTACAGAGGGGAAAGTCTGTTTACATTAAAAAGAAAAAAAAATCCGTTCAACTACTGCAAGAAAACCGAAAATCAGAAAAAGCTGTGGACGGCTTAATATGCTCTTTAGCGGCTTCAGAAGATCTGAGTCATGCCTTCTTTTCCTAATATGTCTTCCCATGTCAAAATCCACCACCACAAAGGGAAGTGGAAGATGGTCTTATGGAGACCGTGCTCAAGCAGGCCGCATATGAACAGTGCCAATGTGTTAGCTCATTGCCTGGAGCGCGAAGTCCTTTTAGGAAATTGATTTTCCTTGGATAAAGTCACTTCCCCTCTCTGCACCTCAGTCTCTTCTACTGTAAAATGAAGCAGTTGGATGAGATCAAGCATGGCAAATCTGTGGCATGCTGGCTCCTCCTTTACGACTCCGCGCCCATGGCAGACGTTGCCAATTGAGCTAAGCACCCTTCCCCACGGAGCCCAGCCACGCCTGGGATACTCAACAGAGGATTCCAGGTACCCACAATCCATCAGGGGAAACGGATGCTTGCCTCAAACCTACTTATCATCTCTGGCCTTTAATTTCCCAGAATTCTGAGTAAAAATGCTCTGATAGAGAACACATCAATGGAGAAAAGCCAAGTACACGATTACTTCACACCGTTATCATCAAAAACCAAACCGTTATGGAGACCCTGCAGATCACTGAATGTGGTGATGGGAGCTGAGATACCAACAGAAGATGTGGCCCTCTCACACCCCTCTTCCCACAACTTAGGGGGCTTATGATTTGGGTAGGGAGAGAGGAATTAGAGAAGAAAGACAAACCATAGTACAACGCCAAGGGCCAGGGGAGTGACCACGGATAGCCAGGCTGCAGGAGGCAGAGGTGACACAGCTGGGGAGGTGGTAGGTGGGAGTCAGGAGTTGGAACAGGTTTCCCCGGAAATGGAGACTTGAGTGGAACCTTGAAGAATAAGCAGAGTAGACAAAACAGTGAGAAGAGCCAAAGCCACTCAGAAATCGGGCCCCTGCTCTGGGCATTCCCTCTGCTCTCAGGAGTGATAAGTGAGCCCC
Source organism: Hipposideros armiger (assembly GCF_001890085.2). Taxonomy (NCBI): domain Eukaryota; kingdom Metazoa; phylum Chordata; class Mammalia; order Chiroptera; family Hipposideridae; genus Hipposideros; species Hipposideros armiger. The sequence goes on from NW_017731422.1 coordinate 1,714,489, forward strand.
TTCTCCTTCTCCACTCTTGTTTTCTTTGCAGAGAACCCATTTCCCTGATGATGTAATGTCCACGGGATATTAGATGGTGAAGTTGTCCTAACAGCACCCACAATGGGAAAGGAAATTAATCCTGAGAAATCTGCATTCAAAGGCATCGTTTCTCCCACAAAGGGAACACCCAGAAGAAGTATACTGGAGGGTGAGCATTTTATCTGCTTTCCCACATGGGCTGTGTTTAGCACAGAGGACGGAAATGAAAGGACCGAGCATTCCCTGATGTTAATTGCACAAACCCAGGAGGTAAGAAATCTGGGTGTATGCAGGCTGCAGATCTTTTACCTGAATCTTTTGTTTGTTTTCAAAGAGGCTGCCCCAAACCATTATTCCAGAAATAGGGCTGGCCAAGGCAGAATCTGCAGATGAAAACGTCTGCTTTAGCTTTGTGGATAACAGGACAGACAGTGTAATAACAGAAAAAGGCACAATTTGATTATGTGAAAAGGGAAATACCATATATTTTGATCTGTTACTGATTTCTAAAGAGGAGTAATTTGGGAATACGCCTCAGCCAAACTTTAAAGGGATTGGACGTTGCCTTCTGTGTCTCTCACCTGAGTCTGGCCTCAGGTCAGCTGGACAACAGACTCAAGGCATGTTTTCTTTTCACAGCGGCCAGGTTTGGCACAAGCTGGGACCTACTGAGTCCCAGGACTGTGAGCCCCAGGCAAGCCCAGGTTTATAACAGACTGCCTCAAGCAGCCCCCAGACCAATTGTCCAATCAGTCAGACCACCCTGTTGTGTGTGTACCCAGTTCTCTGTCCCTCACCATGACACAGGTTGCAGAGGTGGGCCTTGAGGAATACCCTTATGGGCAGAGCAAGCAGCTGTCCATTTGGGGTGCAAAATGGGGAATAGAGGACACATAACTCTAAAGCTTGGAAGCTGGTCTGGTCTTTTCTGACCCCATGACCTTTTCCCCGTGAAGGCCTCCAGTTTATTTAGGGTGAGAACACTCAGAGGTGCTTTACTTCTACTCTGCTTTCCCTCGCCATGCCTCCAATCACAATGTAGTCTAAACAATTGAAAATCGCAGAGGCCCTTTAAGTGCAACCCCTCCCCCAACTCGTCCCCATGCCTTCTAGTTTGATGCTTTTCTCTTCTATTGTCTGAGAAATCCACTCAACAAATTTGTTGGGCTTGGTTGGGCTTGGGTGTCCATTAAAAATACATAGCTTGGAAGCTGGAAACTACCCAAATGTTCATCAACAGTCAAATGGGTATATAAATTGTGGTGTATTGAATATTCTACTTCAGCGAAGGTGGACAAACTACAACCACACACAACAGTACGAAAACAGGTAAAAGTTACCCATGACACAGGAGTCAGGAGAGTGGGTCTCTCTGGGGAGTAGGACTAAGAGGTGAGATAAGAGGTTTTGGGGGACTCGTAATGTCTTGTTCCTTGATTTGGGTGGTAGTTACTTGGGTGTGGTCTGTTTATGAAAATTTGTCAAGCTGTATAGTTAGGGTCTGTGCACTTTATGCATATTATACATCAATAAAAGGTGTTTTTTTTAACTCTCTATCTTACAATAAAAGGTACATAGTTTATAAAACACCCAGAATACGTAAATCCAGAGAAACAGAGAGCAGACTGGAAGTTGCCAGGGTTTGGGAAGCGTGCCGAGTGACTGCTTAATGGGTAGGAGGTTTCTTTCGGGGATGATGAAATGTCTTGGAACTAGACAGAGGTGGTGTTTGCACAATGTTGTGAGTATACTAAATGCCAGTGAATTGTTCGCTTTAAAATTGTTAATGGTTAATTTTATGCTATGTGAATTTTCCCTCAAAAATAAAAAAAGCTATCTAGGATGGGCCACCCTCCAAACGCCATCTTTGTTGCTGTAATTCCTGCAGCTTAACAGTTTTGCCAACCATCCTGGCTCGTGCTATAGTTGCACTCATTTATGTTGAGGGGGCTCTTATCTGAGCTGTGATAACTGTGGGTTCGAGGATGATGCCCAGTCAGCTATTACAGTGAACGGGCTCACAAGACTTTTTAAAAAGTCCATGACACCTTGTGCTGGTCCTTGGGTGACAGAGGCTGGGTTTGCAGAAGGTCAAGCTTTGTCTCACTACCATGTCAATGCCACTCCAGAGCTGAAGATTTCCTAGGTCTTCAGCTCTGGCCTCACTCCCCTCCTAGGCAGAGCTGGGTCTGCTGGGTTTTCCCCTCAGCCTTGCGTGGAAACTCACATCCGCAGCAGTTGTGTGAGCCCCAGCTAGAGAGCAATGGCCACTCACACTGTTATCCCTTTCTTAGCAATAATGTTTAGGTTCAGGAAAGAGTTCCAAGATATATATAATTCCTCATGCTGAGTAAGGGTTCCAGCCCTGACTCCAGTGCTGCTCAGGCTACTGCTCTCTCCAGGAATGTTATTACACCAGCCGTTGGCCAGCGCTATAGATGGGTGACTCTCAATGTCCTCATTATGTGCTCCGTATTTTTCAGGTCATGTAATTCAGCTGTAAAAATTTGCCCCTGGCTGCACCTGGCATAGGAGTGGCACAGAGGGGTGTGTTTATTTTTTTTAAGGTGCTGTTAAAAATAAATTTAATAAGAGAAAGAGAGAGGAAGAGAGAGAGAGAGCAAGAGCCTGAGACTGTGTTTAATTTGAGCTAAGGAGGAAAAGACAGGAACAGAAGGTCTGAGATCCCAGTGCTTTGGGGGGGCGTGCGCTGTACACGAGCACACACGTGCACGTGTGTCATGGGCACAGGCGAATGTACATTTCTCCTGAGTAACTCAAAGCCAGCTTTGTTTATTAAACTGAGATTTTCCAGATCATTAGTTTGTGATGTGGCTTGGTTTATATTATGCAATATCCCATTTTAAACACACACAGGTACATAAGTGAAAACCAACTGAGCTACTTCAATTAGTAAGAGTATGGGCAGCAATTAACTTTAAATGAACATTTTCATGAGATTTTTCCTTCCCCTTCCTTCCCTTGGCCATATAATTAATGAGTCTTTCAATGAACTCAATCTCTGTCTGTGAGACTAGAATATTTTGGCTCTGGAATCCACAGCACATAGATGGAGAAGAATACAAGGGCATCCAAGCTGAAAGCTTAGGTGGCAGGGGGTCTGTCCTTGTTGGCACGCCATGGGGGAGAGCCATCTCCCTTTCCCAACAGCCCCCAGCCCTTAGGATGATAAGAGGTACCACAGGTGAACTGATCACCTGGACCAAACCTAGAACATGTAGCCCCGCAGAGGAGTTCTGTTCTACTTCTGGCTGAGAGAAGCTGTTTGGGAAATACTATGGTGAATATTGGGCTTTCTAGGCTATTTTCAATAGTTTATGAGAAAAACAGGGCTGTCTGAAATTGCCATGTTCTGGAAGGACTGAGATAGTCCCAGTAATAAGGAAGTAGGGGTGTGTGTGTGTGTGGGGGGGGTGACATTGACACACCAGTTATCCCTTTTGCCACTTGAGCTAATGATGTTAAGGTTTTTGGCTTGACCATGTCCCCTGGACCCCAGATATCCATGTTTTCACTCAAACATTGTATCACATTGACATCAAGAATCAAGGCTCCATGGGCAATGGAGAAGGGACGGGGTCAGGGATAGAAGGGCATAGCTTCCGAGGGAAAAGCCCTAATGTTAGACAGGCCTCTCCTTCCACCGCCTGCCATCAGAAACTGGGGGCCTAAGGAGGACTCCTCTGAGGACACTACATACATCTGCCGGTATCCACCCAGGGCACCATGGAGGGCCACTCAGAGCTGAGGAGGGGCTGTGGGGTGCCTCTCTGAGGGGACGCTGGGAAAAGGGCCCTTTAGGTAAACAGAAGGAGCCCCCCCCACCACACAGCTTCCATGTGCTGTCCCTCTCACTGGCCTGGTGGGACCTTCTGGCCCTGTGCCCACAACCCCTGCCCAGTCACTCTGCTTTGGACAGCAAGCGTGGAGTCAGGCAGCTTAGTGTTGAGATAGGGGCCTTATATAGTCATTCACCAAAACGCCACCGACCAGAGTTGGGACACCTTTCTTTCACTGGCGGTCACATTAACCCACTCTATTTGAGTCTGTGGACACTGTTCCCTCTCAGGAATCAGCCCTGCATGAAACTCCCCATTTAGCCTTACTCGGGCGCCACCTGGTGTCCAAGGGGGTCACTGCCAGTGGCTTCTGGCCTTAAAGAAAGTGCCCAGAGGCCCAGAAAGTCTCTGGTATAAGGTGGGGTCTGTCTCTATTCCAGCTGCTGAGCAGGCACAAGCTAACTTGGGATATTCCCTGCTATAAAGGACATGCCATGCCCTGAGCTTGTTTTCACAAGGAGTTCTCAGGGAACCTCAGTTAGTATTTCAGGGGTTTGTTTTGTTTTATTTTTAATATGCATATATAGAGCGAGAATGGATTGTTTAGGTGCCAGGTTTGGTTTCTGTCTTATCTTAGCCACTTACTAGCTGTGTGATCTTGGGCAAGTTACTCGACTGTCTCTGCCCCTTAGTTTCTTTATCTGTAAAATATGAACACTACCCACTTCAGAGGGTGATGTGAGATTTAAAATGAGAGAAGTCTTCCCAAGTTCTTGACAACTGCAGGCGTTCAATAAATGATAGTTTCTTCTTTTCTTAGCAGACACAGAGAGACATAGATTAAGATATGGGGAATAATTAACATTTAGTGACGCAGTGAAAGTAATATTTATTTCTTGTGGTGTGCGTGGATGGGCAGAACAATTGGGAAAGCAAGGAACTTCCTCATTCTCACTTTCTTCCAACCTCCCGCCCCCAGAGTCTTTGCATAGCCAGGAAAAAACACCTGAACAGACGGCTACCCTGTGCGGCGACCTTCATCACACCTCCATCAAAGTGACTTATGGCACACTTCCATTCTGAACTTTACATGAAACTGGTTAATAAGCAATAAGGCAAGTTACTGTTGACTAAGCTTTGTTTAGAAAAGTTCCCCAAGGCCCAGTGTGCCCAGCACTGATCAGCTTTCATCCCGTAATGCTCATCACCACTTACTGAGCACCTATTTAGGGAGGCACAGTCAGGTATTTTACAAAAATTGCCTCACTGACTCTTTTAACAACCATTTGAAGTCAGTATTACTGTTCCTATTACATAGATGAGGAAATTGGGACTCTCAGATCATCTGCCTAAGGTCACACATCTAGGAAGCAGTGAGGTCCAGTGTGTCCCTCTTCCTGTTTTTCCCGACTGTCGCTCAGAGCCGAGCCAGCCTCTTAGGGGTTGCCTTCCAGAGTGACTGCCTGTCTCTGAACCAACAAGAAGCAACTTTCTCCACCAGTCCCAGCCCCGGTATAAATCACGTCTTGGTTCCTGCCCATGGGTCATTGGTTGGGCTCCCAGCTGTCTTCCACGTAAATCCTGGAGCGTGGCTATATTAAGACTGTGAACCGTAACATTAACACTTTAAAAAATCCAAAAAAAAAAAAAACGGAAGAAAGAAAGAAATACCCCTAAAGAGTCTAATGTCAGGTCCAGCCAAGGGTCATAAATCAATGTCGGTAAATTTATAAACAGTTCATAAATGTAAGTGCTTTTTACAGGGCTGTTTGTTATTGTGTCGGGGCTGAAATGGGGGCAGGGCTGGGTGCAGAGAGGAGCACTCCATCCATCTGTCTTCCAGTCGGGAGCCACTCGCAGGGCCCCTGTAGTTCCAACACTAGAAAGAACAAGGAACGGACAGCCTCAGCCTAAATACTGATGTCCTGGTGGTTATGACATGACAGAACCTGGATGGCAGGCAAACTGAGCCCTGAACTTGAACTGAAGGCTTGAGGACATTTAAAGCAACAAAAACATCACAACTATAGATTTTTCTTCAGGTTCTCTTTTTTACTTTTCTAAAGTACTCTGCCTTTGGGAGTTCTAGCATGTGCTGGGCTGAGGTGAGTGGCCAAAAGGGAATACTATAAAGCAGAGAGCCAAATTCTTCACACATCGTTCCCCCTGAACACGCCCACCTCACCTTCACTTGGCCAATTCCAGGACCCCAAACCCAGAGGCTGAGTTTAAAGAGAGGCTTTGTCACGACACAGCCTCTCCAACTGTAGAACGATGACCCTGGCTAGAGAGTCTGGGTTTTGTAGCTGGAAGGCTGAATGGCTGACCCTGCACCCTGTCATCCTCTTCCCGTGTTGAGAAGGCGCAGGGCTTGGGTGCTGGAAGCTCACAGAGCAGGTCTTGAAAAGAGCTTCTCAGCTTCTCTCCATCTCTCCACCAAGACTAGAAAACACACACTATCCCCTCCACTAGCTTTATTTTTCTCTTATCCTAGATACCCCTTCACTTGCGCACGTGCCACCTGCCCATCAGCCCCAAACTACCCTATGCCAAAGAGCTCTTGCCAATGGGTCCTTGGGGTGGAGGACAGGGTGTGGGGTTGCCTCCCTCTTCTCACCAGAGGATCCAGTTTCTAGAACTCCAGCACTGGCCCAGCCCAGATACCCTGTGGTATATCTACCTCAACCTGCTGGCCAGGTAACTGGTTGGTAAAGGTGGAGAGTGTGGGGGTGTTGATTTCTAGTTTCAGCCACCGACTTACAAGCCCTGGTCTCCTGAGCTCTCATTGGTGATCGGCTCAGAATAGTCGTGCAGACCTGGAGAATCAATCAAAGCTGGGCCAACTTTTGACTTTGCTATTATGCTTTACAAACTCAAGACCCATGAATCTCGCTGGAATGGCACCTAACGAAGATAGGTGCATAGATTCAGCGACCCTGGAAGCTTTTCCCCCCCTCCAATTCTGAGGCACATACATTTCTAAGTGTGATTGTAATTCTGACACAAAGCAGCTCTTCTTGTTTAGCAAGACTTTTCACAAAATGCCTTTGCCCATTTGTTAAGAAAGTGGTTCCATTATTCTATAACCTTGTCCCCCAATTTCCAGGAGACTCTGGTCACTGCACACTCTTCATGAGGCTGCTGGGTCTGACAGAACCACCTTGTGCAGACAGAACTGCCCATGAAAAAATCCCTTCACCAACTGCACCTTTCCAGGCCAGCACTAAACAGGGAATTCATTTATTTGAAAAGTAGGTATTAAATATGTCAGATATAGGAAGTTAAATGTAATGGGCCCAATTCCACACTCGGTTCCATATGCGTAAATCCCACTGATGGAGAACAGAGTGCGGCTGAAGCAGCACAAACGAGGTCCCTGGTCTGCGGGAGGAAATTGCGCTCTTGATGGATCTTAGCTGACATTCTAATGGACATCAAATCGAGACTGTTAAAACTGGAAGGGGCCCTGAAGTTCCTGGTTGGGTTGCTTTGGGGTTTTTTTTTAAGCTTTAGGAGTTGTCACATGCTTGCTTTATTCCTTGTTTTTATTTTCTAACCCCAGTAAACATTTGCCATGTCTCAGAGCTTTTGTTTCCATTCAACCATGCTTTATCGGAGTTTTCCAAGAGGGTGGCTGGGTGCTTGGCCAGGAAACAAGCAAACACTTCAGAGCCTGAGTTTGGAGAGCAGCCTGAAGGCCCTGAGGCGCTGGAACTACATGGAAAGCCTTGCTACTCAAAGTGTGGTCCCTGGACCAGGAACATCCACATCCCCAGGGAACTTGCTAGAAATACAGGGTCTCAGGCCCCACTCTGACCTACTGAATCCAAATCTGCATTTTAACACGTTCCCAGGTGATTTATGTGTGCATTACAATTTGAGAAGCCCTGGATTAGAGAACAGAAACTGGATGTGACCCCTTCTTTGACACGAATCTATCACCAGGCATTATCTTAAGAACTGCAAGAATTCAGTTCAGATGTTTGTGATAACTCTGCAGTGGTAACTCACTAGCCTAGTGGATTGCTTCCCTGGTTATGCATTAGAATCACGGGGGAACCTTTGTAAAAATGTGGATATGTGGGACCAACCCAAGCGACTGTGATTCAACTAGTGTCTAGGAAGGAACTCAGACATTTGTGTTTACTTATCCTAGGTCATTCTACTGTGCAGCCATGGCTGGGGTCCCTGGGATAAAATATCGCTGCCATGGATAGACTTCTTTAGGAAGAAGATTGATGTCATTTTCTGACTCACCCACCATGCATAGTCTGTCGGGCCTCATGGATGACACAGAAATGGACACCATCACTGCTCTCCCAAGAGCTTGCAATTCAGTTGAGAAAAAAATGAGATATGTAGTAAGAGGTGCCACACAGCACACATGGTTTTGAGAAATGCCCGTGTTCTGTGAAGAGAGTTGAGGGGCTGAGTCCATAGCAAGAGGGATAGGACAAGACCAAGCAGAGAGAGCTGGGAAGGGTCGGCTCTGAGAGAGAAGGCCCTGAGTGATACATCCCTGTGACATCGTAGAGCTGGAAGGGCATTGTGGATCTTATATTTTCCCCACAGAGTACTATACAGCAGAATTTCTCAATCTAGATGCCCAAAGAATAATTTGGGGGCTATCCTGTGCACTATAGGGTGTTTCGCCACATCTCTGGCCTCTACCACCATATGCCAGTAGCACCCACCCAACTTGTGACAACCAAAAATGTCTCCAGAATTTGCCAGATATTTCCTGGGGGCAAAAGCACCCCTGGTTGAAAACTACTGGCACAGAGCAATTTTAAGAAAGGTGGAGGTAGGCTCAGACACCGACATGGAAGGTGCACTGAGATATGTTTTAAGAATAAAAAGTAAGTTACCAAAGACAGAGATGTTAATACCAATAAAAAGGGGTGTGTGTGTGTGTGCGTGCATACCTGCACAAACAGTGGAAGTAGTACCTCCTCTCTCAATGGTTAAAGCATGGATGCTGGCATTTAGCTGCCTGGGCTCCAATCCCAGGTCTACCACTTCTTCTTTTTTTTTTAATTGGGGAATTGGGGGAAGAGGAACAGACAAGTTGCTATCCTTTTGTTCTTCAGTCTAGTTGTGGAGGACGTTGCTTCACTAGCCCAAGTTGGCACCATCATTGCGCTCTTCCCGGGATAGGCAGATCAGTCACTGGCTTCTGGACGGCTGCTCACTGCAGCTGCTGGCCGCTCACGCTGGCTGCTGGCTACACACGGTAGCCCATGGCAACCCACCTGCCGTCGCTGGTGACTCATGGCAGCCCAGCTCCAGGTTGAGCTGCTGTTCAGCATCTTAGCTGTAGAGGGCAGTGTCACTGGCCTTCATGTGGAATCTGAACCGGGGACCTCTGGCGTCCCAAGCCAGCTCTTAACCAGTGCGCCACTCGGCCGGCCCCGAGGTCTACCACTTCTTATTTACTCTGGCCAACGTTTTCAATTTCCATATGCCTCAGTTTCTTCATCTGTAAAAGGAGATGAGCAGTGCCTCCCTCAATGGATTGCTTTGAAGATTAAGTTCAGTCACTCAGTAGAGATAAAGGATTTCCAGCAAAGCCTGGCCCATGGTAAGCAGTTCCCAGGTTTGAGCCATAAGTGACATTATTAACTCTGCGAAGGTGATCGGAAGGCAGGGATATAGGGCAGAAGGGAGACTTTCAGGTTTTGTTCTAGAAACTTCTCCCTGCTTAAATCTTGTATAATGAGACTGTCCTTACATATCAATTGTGTAATAAAGCACACACAAAAGAAAGAAAGAAATGATCTGGTTCAGCCCACCTCATCTTTTTAAGTCAGCCTTTTGATCTTGGAATAATTTTAGATTTGCCAAAAAAAGTTGTGAAATAGTACAGCGTGTTCCCTTAACATCTTTCATGCAGTCTCCATTTCCTCTAATGTTATCATTTTACATTCCCGTAGCACAATTGTCAAAACTCAGAAATATCAGTACGTTGGTATTAACTAAACTCCAGGCTTCATTTGGGTTTCACCAGGATTTGTTTTATCAAGTTTTTTCTTCCAGGATCCCTTCCAAGACACCACAATGCATTGAGTCATCCTGTCTCCTTAGGCTCTCCTGGCTGTGATAGTTCCTCAGTCTGTTTTTGTTTTTCATGACCTTCTTACTTTTGAAGAGTACTCATCAGGCATTTCATAGAAAGCCCCTTAATTTGGGTTTGTCTGATGTTTTCTCATGACTAGACCAGGTCTGTGAGTGTGGGAGAAAACCACAGAGATGAAGTGCCCTCCTCCATGCATTGTACCAGAGACAATCCTGTCAACATGACCTGCCTAGCACGGGTGATGTTGGCCTTGATCACCTGGCCAAGGTAGCATGTGCCAGGTTTCTCCACCATAAAGTGACCCTTTCCCCCTTTCCACACTCTATTCTTTGGAAGCCAGCTGCTATGTGCAGTTCATTCTCCAAGCAGGGAGAGATTAAGCCCCTCCTCCTGGAGACAGGGTCATGGATGTATTTAGAGTTCTATAGGAAGATTTGTCTCTCCTCCCCCACTTATTTATTTATTCAGTCATTTATTTCTATATGTATGGACTTGTGGGTATTTATTTTAGACTTTGGCTTATAATCCAATCATACATTATTTATTTTTTTCCTCAAATACCCACTTTATTTTCATCAGTGGAGAGGCCCTGGATTGGGGGGTGAGGGCTGATTTGTGGATCTGGGGCTCCAACAGGGACATGGATCACAAGTTATAGATACAGCTTGGGGCCTTTGGTTCTGGTTGGTCTCTGTGAAGGCCATGGCCAGTGGGAAGCAGAAAGAACAGAGGCTATGTGACTTGTGGGAAAGCTGTTGCCCATGCAGAGGGGGAGAAAGCGGGACCTTCAAGGGTGAGGGATGCAGACAAGTTGTCTAGATGTGCGATTTCAAGGCGCTTCTCATCTGTAACATCCTAAGACACCAAGGCCATGATGTGGTTGAGAAAGTGATGCTGTAGAGATCCAGGACTTCCTCAAGGATCAAAGAACAAAGACTGCCAGAGCTGTAGGCTCTGTGTGATTTTGGGGGAGAGAGACACAGCATGTTGAAATCCCCAGTGTGTGGGGTAGACGATAAAATGTGGTGTGCAAATGTGTAATCACAAGTTCTGACTTTAATGGGGGTTGGGAAAGTGTGTATCAACCTTGCTACTATTAGTCAGTCAAGACTGAACAGGGAGTCCTCAGATGTACCCACCAGTCTTGACTTCAAGGCTGAGTCTTAAGTTCGATCCTGCAAGGAGTCTACAGGAGTGTGGAAGGCCCTTTTTTCTCCCTCTGTGGCTTCATGGTGCTTTTCGCCCTTTGTTCCTTCTCCCAGGGCCCTGCCTCTTTTTTCCCTTGACCTCCCATTGAGGTCTCAAGCTTTCTGTTCATCCTGGCCTCACTCACTGGTCTGAGAGTAGGGGAGGGGAAGAGAGAGGTGGCAAGCGGGCCCTGGATCCTGTGAGCAGACCTCCTGTGATGGCCTGGCCTCTCCCAGCACAGCTCCAAGGGGCATAAGGTTCTGGGTCTCCTCTCTGCCTGGAATCACATCTAGTGCCCCAATCCCTGGCCTCCTTGTGTGTATTTCTCCAGGAACCGGGACACCTGTCCTTCCACAAATGCTTATTAAACAGCCTAGGGGAAGAAAGACTCTTCATTGTTTTCACAAATTAAGAGACACAAAGGACAGTTCTACAAAATCCTCTTGGCTAGTGGGCATATGCTTAGATAGAGTCTACCTAAGGGGTCAATGTGTATAAAATATTTATTCTTTTTTTTTTTAAAGATTTTATTGGGGAATTGGGAGAGGGGAACAGTGTTGGGGAATCGGGGAAGGGGAGCAGACAAGTTGCTTCTTTTTGTTTCTTCAGTCTACTTGTGGAGGACGTCACTTCACTGGCCCATGTTGGTATTATCATTGCGCTCTTTCCGGGTGAGGCAAATCGGTCGCCGGCTTCTGGACGGCCGCTCACAGCGGCTCTTGGCAGCTCATGCTGGCTGCTGGCCACTCACAGTAGCTTATGGCAGCCCACTGCAGCAGGGGCTGCAGCCTACGCCGTTGCTGGAGACTCACGGCAGCCCAGCTCCAGGCTGAGCTGTTGTTCACCATCTTAGCTGTAGAGGGCAGTGTCACTGGCCCTCATGTGGGATCCGAACCGGGGCCCTGCTGCTCAGAGCTGGTGTCCCAAGCCAACTCTTAACCAGCGCGCCACTCGGCTGGCCCAAAATATTTATTCTTAATTGGAGCTGTTCAGAGTATCCTTTGGTGGCAGGAGGAGAAGGGTTTTAATATTTATCAAAAGATGAACTGGATTACAATTCGGGTATGGAAGCTCAGGCCTAGTCCCACCCACAGATTTGGGCAGCTGAGGGGTCAGGCCTGGTATGGAGGGAGGCCTGGCCAAGGGCAACCCAAGTCCTCCTGAGATGTCCTTCCAGTCAACCGGGAGCCATGGGCTTCTTCAAGACTCCTTCCCATGTGGTCCAGCTGGTCAAGGCAAGAATAACTCACACTGGAAGAAGAGGTGAGTCAAAGAGAATGGCCTCCAAGAGGAGGGGAAGCAGACAGCCTGACCACAGACAGGCCCCCAGGGCAGCTTCCGACTCCCACACGCCATGGGAGAGCCTTCCTGGAAGCCAGAACTCTCTGGCCAGGAATTTTTTTTTTTTAATACCAAAATGAACCACATGTGGATCCTGGGACTCAGACTATCAGAGAGGAAGAGGAAGAGGAATGAGAAAGGCCAAGAAGAGGCTATGATACAAATACATCGTCCACAAATAGTTCCTGGAAACCACCAAGGTGGGGGTAACATGTAAATGGGAGACACTCCTGAGCGCAGGAGGGGGCCTTAGCTTGACTCAGCCAGGTGTGGCTCCCATGTCTGACCAGTGCCCCACTGGAGGGAACTCAGCCTAGCCCACCTCAGCCAGACTTCCTCTGCCCAGCAGCCTTGTTGTGAGAAGGAACAGGGAAAGCCTTGGGCCATCCTCTCTGACAGACCGCCATGAGCAAGACACAGAAAATACGTGTGGCTGATCCTGTTTTCAACAGGAGGTTGTGCCAGGGCTGCACAGGACATGGAAGACACAGTCCTTGCCCTCAAGGAGCTGACTGCCTTCTTTTTTATTAATTTATTTTTATCTATTATTGACATACAGTGTTATATTAGTTTCAGGTTGAATCAACATAGTGATTCAACATTTATATGCCTTACGAAGTGATTGCCACAATGAGTCTAGTAACCATCTGTCACCATACGTAGTTATTATAATGTTATTGACATGACTATAATGTTATTCCCTATGCTATACATTATATCCCCATGGCTTATTATATAACTGTCCCCTTCCCCTATTCTGCCCCTCCCCCTAGCCCCTTCTCCTCTGGCAACCATCAATTTGTTACCTGTATCTATGAGTTCGTTTCTGTTTTGTTTTGCATGTTCATTTGTTTGGTTTTTTAGATTCCACATATTAAGTGAAATCATATGGTATTTGTCTTTCTCTGTCAGACGTATTTCACTTAACATAATACTTTCACTTAACACGGTTCATCCATGTTGTTGCACATGGCAAGATTTCATTATTTTTTATGGCTGAATAATTCCATTGTATCTATTCCGTTGTGTACATATGCCACATCTTCTTTATCTAGTCATCCATTGATGGACACCTAGGTTGCTTCCATGTCTTGGCTATTACTAATAATGATACAGTGAACATAGGAGTGTTTTGAATTATTGTTTTCATTTTCCCTGTATAAGTGCCCAGAGGAAGTGGGATTGTTGAGTTGTATAACTGTCTTCTTGAAGAGACAAGTCTGATCTAGGAAGTAGTACAGCCTGGGGATCCAGTGTGGATTGGAGCCTCAGCTAGGCCATTGATGAGGTGTGTGTTAGCACCTGCATAGATGCTGTCATTATTATTGTTGTCATGTTACACATAAACAAACAGACCAAGAGAGATGCAAAGGACATGCCAAGAGAATAACTGAGGGACTTGGAGATTGGTGGGACATGAGGGATGGAAAGAGGACAAAGATGACCCCACAGATGACTTTCTAAATGGACTGGGGAAGGTCAGCTCACCATGGAGACAAATCTGGTTGTGATGTGAATGATTCCTTCTGCAAAGCAAGCAGGCATCACTCCCTTGGGACACACCTCAATAGCTTCTTCAGGGCAGGTGTCCCAGCATTCACACTCCCCTCTACTTTTCAGGACCTCATCACCCTAAGGACATGTCCAGCCAGTGTCTGGGCAGAAGAACTGGTTGGCTGGGAAGCCTGCTGTTATTGCTTGGGAAGTTGCCCCAAATCCATCAAGGAACCCCCAGCATCAGCAGCAGGCCTGGAGCAGGAGCTCTGCTGCGTCTTCTTCCTTCTCTCATGCCCCAAGGAGGAGGATCAGGCCCTGCGCAGGGTCTGCAGCTCCAGCCCAGCTTCTGACCCTAGGAAGCCTGGCTTGGAAGACACAAAGTGACTCCAGGACAGGCCTACACCCTCCAGACTCAACCCAGAGAAGAGAATGACCTTTAAGATACCTGTCTTTGAAACAGGAATACGCAGAAAGTGCTGGAGGCCCCAGGAGGAGCCAGGCGCAGCATGCTTCGGCAGAAGTGTCTCCACAAACACTTCTCAGTGGGTTTGATTTGATGTTGCTGCCCCCATCTTGAAACCCACAAAGGCCCTAAAGAGAGACCCATGGGACAATCTAAAACAGAGATCCGAGGGCAGCCATTTCCCATGTTTCTGGCCAGCTCCATCTTTTTGTCTTCCATTCTTAATTTTTTGGTCCTGGTGAAAGTTTGGGTGGAGGTCTCTCACAATAGTAACCACATCAATGATAATGGCTACTAGTTATCAAATACCTCTCTATATGAACTAACAACTGGGCTAATGGCTTTACAGGTATTATTTCTAATCCTTATAAGAACCATGCAAAGTAGGTGATATTCCCATTTTACCAATATGGAAATTGAGGCTAAAAGAAGCTTTAAAAACTTAAGGTCACACAATAAGTCAGTGGCCAAGAAGGGATACGAACTTAAGTCTATCTGACCCCGAATTCTTCATGCTTTCACCAAATCACACTGCCACCCAATCATATGGTACAGATATTCCAGTACAGGACCTCCCAACCTTTTGCACATCATGGCTCACAAAGGAAGCATAACATTTGTGTGGCACAGGGCAGCAAACAGATGAGGCTGCTTGTTAAGGTGGCGACATGCCCTTAACCAAGCACAGGCACCTGGCTTGGTCTTGAGGGATGAATGGACCAAGGTCTCTGTACTCTGAGACCCATCCCCAGAAGCTTTCTGTGGAAATTTTGTTCTAAATTATTCATTAAATCAGGACTTTCCCACTTTGGCTCATCAACAGAATCACCTGAAGAGCTTTAAAAAATACCTATGCCCAGGCCATACACACTCTCTGGGAGTGGGGCCTGGGTGTAGGTATTTTCTGAGAAAGTACCTACTGGCTGCCTGCCGTTCTTGCTGATGCTTGATCCATACCACACTTCCCCCATCCCCACCCGCCCCATCCAACCTCATAGTCAAACCCCCATCACGTATACACACTGCGTGCCCTAAAGAGCACAGACGATGCCTTTCTTGTTCGTCACTGGACACCATAACCGGCATGGTGTCTGGCACATAGTAGGTGCACAATGGCCTTTTTTTTTAATGAATAAATGTTTAATATCTTGGAAAGATTTTTAGGCAAAGCTCTTACATTCTCCTAATTGAATGACAACTTTTGACATAGCACAGTAGTTCGTGTCTAATATTTGTTGAATTAACTTTCCTTTCTTTATGTTAGGAATTTGAAGCATCAGTTTGTACTTTAACACAGAGATCTCCACAATGACTGCATATTATAATCATGTGAGTATCTAAACATACTACTCCAGACCAACTGTTTCCTTTAGTTCAGAAAAATGAGGCTTTTTGCTCTCCTCAGACTCATAAGAGAGTATTCTGTTGAAACCCAAATAAAGTAGAAGGAGTATCTTTAGGCTGGTGACACTTAGAATGTTGTTCACTTATGAAGGAGGAAAGCAAGCAGGGAGAAACCAAAGGGATGGGGAAATGGAAAGTATAGCACATGAAAAAGAAGGGAGAGTGAGAGGCTCACCATCCTGGTGCCAACTGGTCAGTTCTGAGTCTTGGATAGAATACAAAGTGAAAAAAACAAAAACAAAAAAACACCCAGGCTCAGATGACCTCCCAGCTGGGACAGTTCATCGCCTATTGATGAAGAGTCAGCTGTCTCTAATACCAAATGACGAACTTGGTTAAATTCTGTTGAGGCTCTGAGGAAGAAAAAGCTCTGTAGGCAGAAGAGGCTGTGGAATCCTTCCTAGAAAAGATAGGATTTAAGCTGAGATTTCTTTCTAGCAATGTGGTAAGCTAGGTGTCCAGACAAGCCCTCCTGCCCAAAGCATCTAAAAATGCAGGGAAAATATATTTTTATTATCTTTAAATGCCTCCATGAACTATCAAGAAAGTATGGAATTCTCTGGCCAAAGAAATAAATGAAGGCGTAACTCAGAAGATGAGAAAAGCACTGAAGCTAGCATTTGCCTCGAAGGAATTTTCTGGATCTAGTGAACTTGAGAATTGGTATGTTTGGAGCCTTAGGAGGTTGTGTGGGCAGGAGACCAAACTCAGGTCTCTCCAAGGTAGACAGTCTCATAGGAGACATTCCATAAAATTAGGATCTCCAAGGGCCATACCCTCAGTGTAAGGAAGGGCTAGAAATAAACCCAACCTCATTTTCAGATTTGGGGAGCAGGTAACACCTGCAAGAAAAATGGCTTATCTGGAATTTGGCACTGCAGTGGAGAAGTGAAATATCTTTTCTGAGAACTACAAGCCAGACTTCTTGTATATCTGTAGCCTGAATTCACTCTATGTGGGTCATCTGAAAAAAAATTAAAGTGACCTTAAAACTAGATGAATAACAGACACCCAAAGAAGCAAAGAGAAATCTTCTCTGAAGCAATTCACCTTTTCCCTAGGCCTCAAAGAATTTCCAGCAATTTCTAAGGAAGATGAGAAGCTCACAGCTAAAAATCAACACAAATATAAGGAAACGAGGCACCAAACGCAAGAGCCAGCAGAAGTGACAGACAGCAAAAACAACCTCCGAAGACTTTTGGTTTTGGAATGATCAAACAGTATATAACCATTTTGCAACAAATAGAAGAGAATCTTCAAAAATTGAGTAAAAGATAAGCAGATTTTGTAAAAGAATAAAACCGACCTTCTGGAAAATAAAAGTCTGGAAGTAAAATAAAATAGAAACTAAAAACTCAGTGGATATACTTAACTCAGCACACAAACACAGACTTTGAGGCCTGAAGGATAGAACTGGAGAAATTATCCAGAATACAACCCAGAGAGATAAATAGGTAGAAAATATAAAAGAGATGAAAAGCCATAGAGGATGAAGTGAAAAGGTCCAAGATAAGTGTAATCAGAATTTCAAAAGGGTAGGAAAGAGGAAATGGGGCAGAGGCAATTTCAAGGCACAAGCTGAGAATGTCCCAGAACACGTGACTGATGCCAAGCCACCGATTCAGAATACAAGCTGAGTAGTGAAGATGGAAAGGGTGGAATGTGGATGCTCAGAAATGCGGCATGTGAAAAGCAGCATGACCTCAGATGAGGCCAGCTCCCTGGGAATTAGTCTCCTGTGACCGACAGAAGGTTCAGAGCCTCAAGGAGCCTTTGAAATGTGAAGCACTGAGTTGCACCCTTCCTCCTGGTGGAAGATCAATTGGGAAAACATGCTCTGCTCCTGAATGAAATAGCAAGAACAGCAGAGCAGTTCTGTTTTGCCATTTGGGGGGCAAAGTCCTTCTGAGGAAGGGAGAGAAGCGATAGTACATACCCACCGTATGGATTAAGGAGCTAAAGCACAGAGCACAGAGTCCTAAAAGGAAGTTAAGTGGCGCCTGAGGATCTGTGCTCTTTCTGTTGCTCCCTGGCACGCACCTCTGGGTTACTAAAACAGATACTCTGGTTCACGATGTTAGGCACATCAGCCTCAGTGATGGATGGAGCCACTGGCATCATTTTCAGCCCTGATGAGACTTTCGAAAGGAAAACGAAACCACAAAAGGATGTTGTTGTGCAACAGTGTCTCCTAGGCCCAGGTCTGGATGCCTTCATCACAAGCAAAGTCCTAATTACCCATGACCGTCTTTACCTGATGACTTAGACCCGGCCAATGCAGTGTTGTAACATCTACGTGACCGACGTGCACATGAGTAAATCTGGGCATAGCAGCTGTCACCGGGAACTGAGAATGGGTCTGCACATACTGTTCTACGTGCAATGTAGTGGAACAGCAGACAGAACCTCAGCAGTGCTGAGTTGTGCGGGTGTCTCTGGTTCCCACCCCACTTCCATCTCTACCGCCTCCTTTGTTATTCCAAGAGGATTTCATTTAAAGAGCAGGCGACAGTATTGGCAGTGATTATGTTCTCCAGCTCCTCTGAACTCCAGTTCCAGGCTTATGACGGTCACAAGTTACCTAACATCTCTAAGCTTCCGTTTTCTCACCTGTACAATGGGTTTTGTACCACCCCTTGGGATTAAATGGAATTGCATATATTTTTATACATTTCTCAAGAAATGATAAATATTATTATCAGGCTTATGTCTGGTATTCCCATAGTAGAATTGAACTAAACAACCAAAAGATTCAATTTGGCTATAATTAGACATGGTTGCTTTAGGCTTAAGGTTTTTAAGGAGGGCTTAGAAAATTGTCATAGAATTTCAAAATGAAGTAGCAAGAATGTCAAAAGGAAGACTAAACATGCCTAAGGGAAAGAAGTAAGTGAGTTAGAGTTTCACTTTTTTTAGAGTCATATTTGACAGATTCTCAGCTGGGCAGCCTCACCATTTTCTGGGTCTCAAAAACATTCTTGCTATTTTGCCACTTTCGTACTCCACTGTGCTAAATTTGGCTCAAGGAGTTGAGAGTTAAGATGATGGGACCCTGGCACAAAGAGATGATGTTTGTACGTGTGTGTTTTAGAGAATCAATGGTGTGATTAGACAGATGGCTGTACCTAGAGTGTGCCTGAATCTAAGGATGGGACCCCAGTGCCACAGCCCTGCCTGTTGACAATTCAAAAGTGTGTCGTCATAACCCAAATAATCTTGGGAAATTCCAGTCTACATGTTTGAAGAGCAGGCACAGTGGGTGATCCAAAGGGATCCAGTGAGAACATGACAGTAGGAAAAGAAGAAAAATTTGATTCAATACAAGGGGTAAAAAATTCCAAACGGTGAATTCGTTCTCTTTGGCTGCAGTGTAACCCCTCCAGGGAGCATGGTGCAACTTGAGTCATTTAAGCCTTGGCTGGGAAAAGTCATGGAGGATGGACAATAGACAAAGCTGGAGTTTGGATTAGTCTGGTGGTGGGAGTAGGAGACGCACTAGGTGATTTGAATCTGCAGGGCTCTGATTCACCAGACATGCCCCCTGCTGTCAGAGGCCAGCTGCAGGGGGCTGACTTGGGCCAAGGTGATAGGTGATGCCTGAACATGTGTGAATGGATGTGTGTGTAAAGGGAGGTGTTTTCCAAGTCATCATCGCCTCGTTTCCTCCCACTGACTGGGATGTTTGGAAAGTTAGCATGTTCCCTCTCATAATAAATTTCACATTTCTTGCAGAGAGTTTGCTTTATGGGGGAAAAAAATTGGGGCCGGGGGGAGGATATGCCATCTGAGTTTGCAGGAAACAATCTTTTTAATTAGAAGGCTGCCACACATTTCAGATTTTCCAATAGTGCTTAAGTTCACTGCCGTCATATGTATGTGTGTTTTTTATAAAAGCACATTACTATTAATTATTTACTTTTCCTAGAAAGTACTGGTTAAGGTGTGATTTCTGTGAAATGAGACCATTTTGTGTCATCTGTGTGATCAATACTTGGTTAAATAGTGTGTTCTGTGGGGTTTGATTCATACAGTTATTTGAAGCCAGGAACCATCACTATAAACTTAGTACAAACCAAGATTTTACATTCAGCATCATTCATACCTAGTACAATGCTGGGCAAACAGAGAGTGCTCAATACTTGTATGCTACTGATGGATTTGGTCGGTTGTCCAAAATAATAACTCTTCCAAGGTCTCTGCCGGGACCAAACCAATGGGTGATTAAATCTAAGCCACTTTTGCAAAACCAGGTTGCTTTTCATTTCAGAAACACACAAAAATCCGAGGTGGCGGAGGAGGGTAGGGAGGGGGAGAGTGGCAAACTAGATTTTACATCAAGAGACCTTGATTTGAATGTCACCCGTCTCATGACTCATCAAAAGAGTTAAGCACTATCCTACCAACCCAACCCACCTTGGTTTCTGAATCTGTGAGCTTAGGAAGCTATCTCCAGTGCTTTCTGTGGTTCCCCTAACCTTGTAAAGCCCTGCCCTGCCCTGCCACAGCCAGAGCCAAGCTGCCAGGGGCTATCCTGCTGCAGCAGCCGGGGAGTCAATGACGGATATCATGGCCACTATTTCAAGGAAAGATGAAATGAGAATAGTTTCATAAAGTAGTAAGTTATCCAGGGAGTTTTGCCCATTCAGCAGAGGAAAGAGAAATCAAACAAAAAGGGCACCTAGGTTCTGGTTCTCATTCTGTTTTGGACCCAACTTGCTATGTGATCTTTGACAAGTCGTTCAGTGTGTGTCTGGACCAAGTGTTATAGAAATAGAAAGGCAGTAACTACGGTTATTACTAGCAGTAATCCCTTAAGGGTATGTTTGCCTGTTGGCTTGTTTATTTGTTTGTTTGTTTGTTCCCCCAAAGGATTTACAACAGCTTAAAAATGAGGTAACACCCTGAAGAAAACCTCGCCAGATCAGATCCCCTTCTCTGACTCTCTCAATATTTTAATGCTGGTCGTTAAGAAGACAAATAATGGGGCATCTGGTTAGCTCAGTTGGTTAGAGCGCAGTGCTCACAACACCAAGGTTCCCGGTTCGATCCCCATGTGAGCTACTGAGCTGCACCCTCCACAACTAGATTGAAACATCTACTTGACTTGGAGCTGATGGGTCCTGGAAAAACACACTGTTCCCCAAAAGAAGAAGAAGAAGAAGGAAAGTAGCTGCTGGGTGTGCTGTTCCAATCCCAGTCCTGCTAATAACCAGGTAGCCATAGAACTTGGGGAAAATCACTTCACTCTCTGGAGTCTGTGGTGTTTTTAAAACATGTCCACACATTCTTTACACTCTTCCCCAAAAGAAATGACGCCTAATTCCTCTCCCTTTGACTAGAGCCAACTCAATAACTCACTTCTAACTTACTGAAGTACGAAACATAGTGATGTATGACTTCCGAGTTGAGGCCTGGTGCTCTCTCAGGACACGCACCTTTGGAGCCCTGTGCCACCCTGACGCCACCTCACTGGAGAGGCCACACAGAGACAGAGATAGAGAGAGATGTCTGGGGCCCCAGCCATGCCAATTTCCCAGCCAAGTGCTAGACATGTTAGTGATCCCGGTCACTGGCATTCTATGACTGTGACCTCATGAGATGTGCTGAGCTACAACCACCCAGCTGAGCTGCTCCCAAATCCCTGACACATCGTAAGTGAGAGGTAATAAATGACCAGTGTCATTTTAAGCCACTAAAGTTTGGGGCCGTATGTTAAGCAGCAAGAGATATCTAATACAGGCATTTTCTATCCTCTCCTCCCTAAGGAACCCCTGAGGAGAGTCTCAGGTGGCAGCCCCAAATGCATCTTGGGAAGGTGTTTCCATGGCTGGAGCCCACATCCTATGGTTTTCCTGACACAGACATGGAAATCCAAGAAGCTGGAGACTACTAGCTTTGATATGGATCTTAGGCAAACCACTTCAGTTCCTTGGGACCACAGTCTTACTTACTATAAATAGAAGAGCCTTTCCCCTATCTTTGTACTTCCCAGGAGTATAAATTATACAGTCTGGGACTTGCAGGCTGATGAAGCATTTTGAACTCCCCCGAAGGCCCTGTTTAAATTCAAGCACTGTCAGGATGTGTCTTCTGCATAACGCCGCCTTGGGCTCAGCACTCCCCCAGGAGGCAACCGGGAGGAAAGGCCTGGCTCTGGGCGTCCTGCTCCTGCTCCCTCCAGCCCTTGGCCAGTCACCTCACTGGTCCCTGCTCTGAGCCCCACCTTTCCTGCACCAGGAGTGGATGGGCCAGCATGTCCTCAATCCCTTACTGGCTATGGGATGCTGCCAACAAGAACAAAAGAAGGAAAGACAGGCTCCCTGCCTTCAGGTGTTTCCGACCCAGTGAAGAGACAGATACAACCACCGCAAACACTAGAAGACAACAGGTGATTTAACGTTAGACGAGTTGGTGCATTTGAACACATGCACATCTGCAAACTCTAAGACAGAGTAGTAAAAAAGTGATGTCTTCTGCTGCTCTTGAAGGATGGTGCTATGGGCTGAGTGTTTGTGTCCCCCCAAAATTCAGAGGCTAAAGCCTAACCCCCAATGTGATGGGATTAGGAGGTGGGGCCTTTGGGAGATGATCGGGTCATAGGGTAGACCCCTCATGAATGGGATTAGTGCCCTTATAAGAAAGGTACGCTCTCTCTGCCCAGGAGAAGTTGGCCATTTGCAAGCCAGGAAGAAGGCCCTCCCCAACCCCGGATCTGCGGTGCCCTGATCTGGGACTCCCCAGCCTCCAGAACTGTGAGAAATGCATATCCTATTGAAGCCTCCCAGTCTATGGTGTCTTCTTACAGCAGCCCCAAATGACTAAGACAGATGGTGTGATAGTCACAGTTCTTGCTTGTGAACAACAGAAGCCATTCTTATTAATTTAAGAAAAAACAAAAAAGCATTTACTCAAGACTACTAGAGAGACCACACAATGTCCAGAGGAGCCAGCCTCTGAAGCCATTAGCCATAAAATGCCTGACGACATGAAGGAGTTTCTTAGAGAAGACCCCAGAGCCACCGGGCACCTAGGACCCTTGGCACTGGAAACCAGAAGCTCAATCTTTCTATATCCAGGAACCGAGGGTCTCTGCTACCTCCTTATGGTTCCCCTGATGGGGACACCGCCTCCAACCCAATTCTCATGTGGACACTCACATACAGTACATGGCACAGGAGCCTAGATATACGAGTGTTCAACTTCTCCCTTCATAATGTGGTGTTTGAAATGCGGAAGATATCCAAAATGTAGGGACAGTATGCAGAGACGTGCCCCGAGGTGACCAATGTCCCCCAAAGATGGGTAGAGTGTGAATAAGCAGAGGATGGAGGAGGGGGAACCCCTTCAGGAGAGGGGAGCAGCATGAAAGAGGGGCCGGGGCAAGAAAGAATGTGGGGTCAGGACCCCTCCCCTGACTGGTGCCGAAAGGTGGGCTGCGTGGATAAGGGCACAGCTGAGGGGAGTCAGGCTGACAAGCCACGAGCCCTACACCTCAAGATGCTTGTCGCCTGGCTGTCTGAGCCCCTCCCTCCTGGCTCACACCAGCCCTGCTCTGTCATTTGGAAGGAGCCGTTCCTCCCAGAGCTGGCGTTTCGCAGTTGGCAGGGAGCACCCAGCTTTCTCTCAACAGCCGTCCGTCTTCTTGTCTTCCCCTTTCCAACAGGGTGAATACATTTCTCTTCGGCTGCATATGCCAACATACCTTGAATTTGCTGGCAGCAGGCACTTCTCCTGTGTTGGTTTTGGAACCCGTTAGCAGTTTGTCCTATTTCTCTCCCATCTGGACTAGAAACATGCCAACCAGGATTTCTCTGAAATTTTTTTCTTAACCCTGGGCTGCAGCCCAAGGGAGTGTGCATCCAGGCCCCCCGGGTCTCAAGTTCCATCACCACCTCATAGCTGCCTCCTCGCGTCTCCACGCCTCTCACTGGGCAGCACAGCAGTCAGTCCCCAAGGTAGAGTCCCAACATGTAGAGACCCCTCAGACTCAGTGCTCAGAGGCCAGTTTATTACAAAGGGACATTTGAGCTTCCACTGGCTATTGGTAATATATATTCTTGGCAGCAGTAAGGACAGGCTGTGAAAACTCGTTTAGTGCTGAACTTCTTTGAAGGAGCAGGCTTTGGCTTTTGCATACGCAGAGGCAGCCGAAGTTAGTGGGGGCTGTGAAATGGGGGAACTGGGCTCAAGCTGGAGATGTGGGAGGGTGGCAGGTGGAGCCCACAGCCACGCGTCC
>NW_017731422.1:1740364-1742427 GCF_001890085.2 Hipposideros armiger
AGCCCATCTGAAAAGGCTACATACTGTGTGATTCCAACTGTATGACATTCTGGAAAAGGCAAAACTACAGAGATAGTAGAAAGATCAGTGGTTGCCAGGGGCTGGGGGAAGGGAGGAATAGAGAAAGCACAGGGGACTTTTAGGGCAGTGAACCTATTCCGTGTGAGACTACAATGGTGGATATGTGTCGTTATACGTTCGTCAAAACCCAAGGAATGTAGATCAAGAGTGAACCCTAATGTAAACTGGGGACTTCAGGTGACCATGATGTGTCAGTGTAGGTTCATTGATTGTAACCAATGTACCATTCTGGTGGAAATGTTGATAATGGGGGAGGCTGTGCATGTAGGGGGGGAGGGGCACATGAGAAATCTCTGTATCTCCCTCTCAGTGTTGCTGTGAACTGAAAAGTGCTCTAGGAAATAAAGTCTACAAAAACAAAACACCTTTCTCCAAACATCTGTCCCACTCCTTCCCA
Source organism: Hipposideros armiger (assembly GCF_001890085.2). Taxonomy (NCBI): domain Eukaryota; kingdom Metazoa; phylum Chordata; class Mammalia; order Chiroptera; family Hipposideridae; genus Hipposideros; species Hipposideros armiger. The sequence continues at coordinate 1,740,843 of NW_017731422.1, forward strand.
TAGAATTGGCCCTGCCCTTGTCTGGTTCCTCTGCCCCTGTACTCATCTGTGGAGCCTCTATAGCAATGTATGAGGAATTAAGTTCACGAACTTTCCACCATGTAAGTGTATGGTGGAAAGTTCGTGAGCTTAATTCTCAGACCTCGTATGAAACCTCACAGCTTCCATGCCTGTTTGCGCCTCCCTCTCCACTAGGAGCCCGGAGAGCAGGGATCCTGTCAGAGTAACTTCTACAAAAGAGCCCAGAGCACTTTTTGGCTCCTGGGAATTTAATACGTTTGTTGGATGAGTCAGTGTTACAGATGGTCTACAATGTGCCGAACACCCTCCCCACCCTCCTGAGTGTTTATGTCCTCCAATCAGTGCATCATTTCCTTCAGCCTATACAGAAGTTAAAAGAGAAATGTTCTCTTGCTCTGTAGTAATTGCCCGATTTCCTTGTCATAAGACAGGCGAAGTTCTCACAGGAACACCCCTATACTCATTGTGGGCTTCTCCTAACGGTTCATCCAGGGGACTCAGGTCACTGCACACTCTTCATGAGGCTGCTGGGTCTGACAGAACCACCTTCATGTAGACAGAACTGCCCGTGAAAAATCCCTTAACTAAACTGATCTGTTTGGCGTCGCCCCATGTGTAGGCTCCTATGGCCTGTCCAACCCTGGGAGCAGGACCCAGGAGCTCGGCCCCCAGGCTGCTCTTACCAAAGGCATCCCTGCTCCCACTTTAACGGAGCAGGCCCATGTCGAGGCCACTTTTTACTCAGCATCTCCACAGGATTGGACACTGTGGGCCACTCTCCTGCCCTGCTGTGTTATGGGCAGCCATGAGCAGAATGTGTGAGGGACTTCTCTGCATTTCATTTAGGGTATCTTAGGTACTGGTGCTCTGCTCTAGGACAGGGCAAGGGACCACTTCCTCCTCACACGGCAACCCACCTCTACGGACAGAAAAAAAAGCCCCAGCCTGCCCCAGAAATCCTTCCTCATTATTAGTTTGTCTTCTCAGAATGCATCAACATTTAAAGTGTGCAAACCGGGCCAGCCGAGTGGCTCAGTTAGTTAAGAGCTCGCTCAAGAGTTTGAGCTCTGAGCAACAGTGGTTTGAGTCCCGGCCCGAGCTGAGCAGCCGTTGAGCTGCCAACAGGTGGCAGGATGGCTCAGCTAAAAAATAAATAAATAAAATAATAAATAAATAAATAAATAAAGTGTGCAAACCCTTAAACCCTCTCACCCAGAAAGTCCAATTCTAGACTTCTACTCCATAGAAGTACTCACACACACGCTTCAAGATGTGTGTACAAGGACTTTCTGTTAGAGTGAAATATTGGGAATACTCTACATGTCAATCAACAAAGAAATGCAATCTACGTCAGGGGTGGGCACACTGAATCCCGTAGGCCAAATCCAACTCCCTGCCTGTGTTTGTACTGCCCACAAGCTAAGACTGGTTTTCACAAGTTTAAGTGGTTGAAATAAAATCAAAAAGAGTACTGTTTTGTGATACATGAAAATTATATGAAACTCAAATGTCAGCATCTATAAATAGCATTTTATTGGAACACAGCCATACCCATTCACTTACA